>NC_091394.1:8525500-8825500 GCF_032191515.1 Phaenicophaeus curvirostris | reverse complement strand
TAGCTTCTACTACCCTTAAATATATTACTCCTTCAAAGGTTATAAACCTCATTTTCTATCTTGAGTTGTTCCAAACAAATTTATAAGCACAGGTGTTTTAATTGCCACTATATCCTAAAAGATCTTTGCCCTCTCAATATCAGCTGTGGCTGCCTTGTCTTCCCTTAATAAGCAACAAAGGCAGATCAATTATACCCCCTTCTTGTCTTCATTTTGCTAGTTTTGCTAGTTTAAAAAAAATTAAGCTGTTCATTTGGAAAGCCTTCAGACTTTCCAAAATTGCAATTGTCTTATACACTTTGTTAAAGCAAGAAATATTTCATTACGATGACAATAGCTTTTTGAACAATGAGGTGCTTCAGCCCTTTGAACTGTGCAGTATGCAAGTATGTAGTCTGGCTGAACTAAAGCTGAGTGGGAACTACCCACCCAGAACTATTAGTAAAGCTAATTTCACCAGGGGAAAACAGGAGATCATATTTGTTTGATTCTGTTGCTGTGTTTGCTTATCTGTCTTGGGAGTTAATTTCTGGCACCCTAAATGCAAACAAAAAGAGAATAAAAGAGAAAATGTAAGTGTGACAGTGAGAAAAATAAAATAATAAAAATAGCATCACAAAAACATTCCCTGAAGTAAAAACAGATTAGTAGCCTGTTAAAAAACACAGTGATGAAAAGTAGTTATAAAGATCTATAAAAAATGGAATGTACATGTAGTAAAAAAGGTTTGTTAAAGACTAGCATGTTCCTGGAGTTCAAAGATTGTAGTAAGAGTGCATATGCATATTACAATAGGTATAAATATATGTTTCTGCATGCAATACTGGAGGTAACTTAGCTTTTAATTTCCTTTTTTTTTCAGTGTCTTTATGTTCTGTTGAGCATGTACATTACATACATTTTTCAATGCATGTAAAAATGTTTGGATATTAGTAAGTACTAAAGTTAGGTTCTGCATACATCTATATGCTTATGATTCAATATTATTTAGCAATAATTGTCAAGACTTTCCTCTTGAATATCCTCCTGATCCAGACAGATACTACCCCTTCTGTCAGTATATGATACAGCCCCATCTTATCAAAACACATTATAATTCAGTATAATTTCACTGAAGATACAATCACAAGGTTAGTAACATTCACAAGAGACAAGCAAAGATAGGACATGAATGTATCATTACTTTTTATTATCATTTCACCATATATATCTCCACACAGTGAGAAACAGAAATGGGTGAAATAAAAGTGAAACAAAAGTATGGTAGTGTCCAACACATCTTAGTAACAAAGAAGTAAATCTTTTCTTTCTCAGTGGACTAGACCTGTGCCAGCTCTCAAATACTCTAATCTTACTATAAATTTACCCTTCCTACACCTTATCACCCTCTATATTTTTTTTTTCTCTGCATAGACTACAAACATTGGTGGCTGCAAACCTGCCTGAAGTATGAAATTCAATTAAATGTCTGCTGCTGAGAGTACTGAAAAGAGCTGCTATTCCTACAGAAATACATTTTCAGCAAGATAGTGCAATTTGATGTGGCTGTCTTATTTAGAAGATGTGCAATTTAACCATGGAAGTAAAGTATTCCTGCCTGATTGGAAATATCTACATCTATGTTATTTTGATATGTTATCTGTATCACAGCAGCTGTCTCACAGCAGCTTACCATGCAACAGCTGTCTTGCGAGAGGGGAGACCAATATTGAAACACAGAGAGGTGCCAGCTCACAGAGGTACAGATCTTCAGTGATAAACCTTCCCACTATAGTTATAGGAGTCCAGTCACTTCAGTAACTTAGCAGAGTCTTTCAGCTTTGAGAAAAAATGGGGCACAAATGTTACCCTAAGCAAAAACTGCATTGTTACTGCTAATAACCTTCATCCCAATAGCATACTCCTTTCCAGAATGGGATAGGGAGAAAGCCAGATGACTTCTGTCTAAAGCACTGTGGAGAAAAGTTTAAGCTATACTTTAATTGTTTTGATGCTTATGCAAACAACTACAGGGAAGCATGAGGAGCAGTCCAAGGGAAGAGATGTTTAAAATACCCTGACACTGTTATGAAACAAGCACACTTCCACAAAGCTCTTTTTGATTCAATGCCAGTCCTGCAAAAAAACAGACTGCCAAGTCACCTGAAGGGAGCTGTGGTGAAACCTCCCTTCCCTCACCTGCCCTTCCTGCCTCTTTTCTCATCCTCCTTCAGGTAATCATCCCTCAAAACAAAAGAAAATAAGGTTTATTCTTGTTGTGGAGCTGGAATGATCCTCAAAAACTACCAAGGGGTGTCCATAACCTTTTCGCCACTATTTGTCTTATCTTCTGTACTAAGAACATGCCTTCTTTTAGGTAGGGAATGATATTCATTCCATGGTGTCTAGAACAACCTCAGGTTTGGCTGGTTCCTCTTACCACATCTAACAACAAACCAACAACTAGAGACAACACCTAACTGCACGCTAAATAAAATTGTGAATCAATTAATTAATTGCAAATGCACATAACTTCTTTTGGCTGAAAAGTTTGTCTGCACCCAGTACAGTCTGGGATGAACAATGAAGAGTAGGTGAAATATCTGGCCACATACCCGCCTCATTCCCATGTTATTTACTGTGCACTTAGATTATCTAAGTGAAGTGAAGCAAGACTTATTGCACCTGGCTAAGAACTTTTACTCTGTACCCAGAAGATCATCTTATGAAGAAAGTTTTTTATTAAGAAAAAAAATGGGATTCAAGAAATAGATACATCCCCAAATTAATCTTACCCCAAAACCTGTAAGAATTAAATACTGTGTAACATCCTGCTTTGCTCTTAAAATGTAATTAAAGTAAGTGAAAGAATTACCCAAAGGATACGCTTTCTTATTTGTATAAAGTAACTGAAGATTTTTGTTAATCT
The DNA here is from genome assembly GCF_032191515.1 of Phaenicophaeus curvirostris. NCBI lineage: Eukaryota > Metazoa > Chordata > Aves > Cuculiformes > Cuculidae > Phaenicophaeus > Phaenicophaeus curvirostris. Next base: position 8,822,592 of record NC_091394.1, on the reverse strand, counting down.
TATTTTGTGAGTTGTGAAGCAATACAGAATTTGAATCAGCAGTACCTGAGCCTCAGTTCAACAGGAGTGATGTATTTGACCTGTCAACCAAGACTTGGTTTTCTTTACATTAGATACTTTCAGTGTATGCATTCAATGTCACTTGCTTTGTAAGACAGTGACTTTGCTGATTATGTTTCACTGACATTAATTAACCATTTAATGGCTGAAATAAACAGTCATTACCAAGATATTTTGGCTGGGGTTCATATGTTGGTTTAAATGTTGATGTCTACAAGTAAGATGGGTATCCGAGCTCCCATCAGTGGAGAACTATGTGTCAATTCAGTTGTCTAAACATAGGCATCTAGAATTGTTTGGGTTATCTGACATATTTACAAGGCAGGTACGATGCAGGTCCTATGTGAGAGCTGAATATTTCTGGGATGGCAGCAAAAAACAGATCTGAGCTTGTCTAGAGTCAACTTGTCAACAGAGGCTTGTATTCAGGCAACTGAATTAAACTATAAAGATATGCTATCAGCATTGATTTGGCTCCATTGATTTTATCAAGATCTTGATTGCATTGAGGACTTCCTTGTCATCAGTCCACCCTTAGTGGTGGAGAACCTACCAAATTAGAGGGAATTTACAGCAAGTTTACATCACTAGTCCAGTACAAAACACTTAATTTTTGTGACCAATAGTGACTTGGTGGGTGCAAAATACAGGATCCCAGTAGGGAATGTCCAGAACAATTCTTTCATTTTCTTAAATTGCTGAAAATTTGAGATGAAAGCAGGATGACGCATGAGATTCAATTATTACAGGATTTGGAGTAATTCCTATAGGAACACTGTGCAGGCATAAAAAGGATGAAAAGTTTTCCTGCTTCTTTATGAGAAGCTGGAACATAAATTGCTTCATGTATTGAGACTGCTGCCCAGTCCCTTCACATGAAGCTTACTTGATGTTCTGACTGACTCGTATCATCCAGATTTTCAAACTGCCACAACCAACCATCATAATGGAAAGGAGACTGATACTTTGAATGACCAATAATGGCCACCTAAGATGCAATCAGATGCCTTCCTTGCAGTTAATCAAAAAATACTAAGAAAAAAAAGCCTTGCACAGGTAAGTATCTAAACTCTGCTGGCTTCTAATAACATTTGGGTGTCTAAATAACTTAAGCCACTTTAAAAAATCCATGTATGAGTGTATCTCCCCTGCAGTTGCACTGACTTCTGAAGGGAGATGTAAGTTAATATTCCTCTAGCTACACCCAACACAAGAAGCAGCCTAGACACAGCATCCTGAGGTTGTTTGCAACTGATTTCCTGCATTTCTGTGGCAAGTTTTGTGCTTTCAATTCTCAAGGCAACTGAAGTTGTGGTAGCTAAACTTATTTACTGAGTTGATAGCACAGTTATTTAAAGTCATGTACAGTATGCTTTTAAAATCAGTAAAAAGTTTCGAGTCATAACCTTTAACATTTTTACATCAGTAAGTGCTAAAGTTGCAAGTACAGAGTCAGTTAAAGTATTTCACCATAGCAATACAAAATAAACAGATAACTTAGAGTATCCATGTTTAAATGTTGTTTGAAGCCAGAAGCTTTTCCCCTCATAGTGATTTACAATGTCGCATGAATCTGTCAGCCTCTCAAGGTATAAGTTTACAGTTGTGAGTTTTAACTTAAAGAGTTCCCTGATTTATCATATAGTTAGACTTGATAACTCCTAGTATTTTTACATATATCCTAAAAAATGAGGCTTATTTCTTTTGTGTTGATTTTCAACTGTTTACTTTCTGGAAGTTATGAACTGATTTGAACATTAAAAATGTGCAAATTTCACATCACTAAATGCAACAAAAAACTTGCTTATTGACAAAAGGAAAATCATAATCACATTCTCAGTGAATACTTAATGGCACTAGTAGGATTAGCTGTGAATAAACACTACTTGGGAAAACTTTTTTGCATTAAATTGAATAAGTTTCAGTTAAATGAGTATTCACTTAGATCTTAGTTTCAGACTTCTGAATTATGTTCCTTACTTTCATTCAGCCACTGGCAGAGACAAAGTTTCTGTTAGACCTTCCAGTTTGACTGGTAAAGTAATAAAAAGCTCAGTAAAGTAGCTCTGGTTCATTTTGACGTGTGATTTGAATATGTTTGCTTTTTTTCAAATAATTTTAACTGTTACTTTGTTTTATTATTTCTTGTTACATCTTGCCTTGAAATCATTAATTTCACTGTTGAAAACATGAGTGTGTAAACACTGTATTAGAATTTCTGTTTTGATTAATAATCATCAAGCCTGTATTTCATTGCAAGCAATCTGCATTTCTGAGAATATATATTGTACAAGCAATCATTAACTGCAGTTGTTTTACCAGCACATGTTTTAACATAATTACTTTGTCACTTTCAATGCAAGGAAGAAAATTAGTTTACCACTTCATAATTATAATCTCTGTTTTCAGAGCAGAATTTGAAGTCTCATCTCAATCTGCTGTACTATGCATGAACTGATTTTCAAAGACTTTCATAAACTTACCAAGTATATTTGTGTGCTTAAATACAAATTCCGCTCTTTTTAAAGGCTGGACTTAAAGGATTGATCCTATACAATGTTGGACTATATGCAAAATGTTTCCATGATCATCTTCTTTTCTGCTACCTTTAAAGCAAATCTTTCCTACCACTGCAAAATACACTTCCATATTCACACTCACAAACAAAACCACACACACAGAGTTCCTCTCTTTTCTGTTCTTTCTCTTTCCTTGAACCCCTCTACGCACGCTTCTTCCTATCCCTTTAACTTTCTTCTGGTGCTCCCTTCTAAGGAAAAGTTCAAAGACTGAGAGGTTTAGCACTATTTGGATAAGCATGAAATTCTAGTTGCTTATCCCAATTACACAAAACCTCTAAGTCTTTTGAACTTCCTCTTAGAAGGGAGCATGCCAAATTTTATGCTTATCCAGGACACCTGGATTTTTAAACCTGAGCTGGAATTTTATGAGGACAGTCTCTCTCACATGGGGTAGTGCACATGCAGAAATAAGAATAGAAAAACACTGATTTATAGTGCTAGATTTACTACTGTTTTTTAAAAAGTTTTCTGACCATCTTCCTGACTCATCTTCTCTTTTGTAAGATAAAACAAATAAAATCACCTACCCATTACAAGAAAGATGTTGGGACTTTTAATTCATATCCCATTGCATGTGCTTTTACTGTACAGAACAAACACAATAATACTATTGCCTCTTCATGCATTTCAGTGCCAGAAGTTCCAGACTGACCACTGCAAAAAAAAAAAGAAAAACAATGCAAGGAGTCAAATAAACTTTTTTATTTGCTTATACTAGTAGCAACAACTGTATTTATGAGTATGTATGTTTCCATATATTTCATATATTCCATTTGTCTCATCATTTAAGCTCTGGCATCAAATTTCTCCTTATGACTTTGCAGGTTGAATATAATCTTAAAAATTATGAATATGGCTTTTAATCTGAAGCTGTTCTCCTCCTCTTCAGCAACAATATCGATAGACTGTTTGAGCACACCAATTTAAGCTTTCTTTTTAATTTTACACCAATTTTAAGCTTTCTATATACATGATATACATGAAATAATGAAAACAACTATTCTGACAACTAACAAGCCCATGAAAAGTTGTGTTAGTGAACAACCAGAGCTGGTTTAAAAGAACTGTAAACTAAAACTCAAGCAGCTGTGCCATGCTTAGTATTTGATGGGAATGGTTGGACTCGATGATCCAATGGGTCTTTTCCAGCCTGGTGATTCTATGATTCTATGATTTTCTATAGTTATCTCTGTTAGAGAATGTCTGATTCTGAGAATGGCATTAGAAAATATTATTGCAATATTTGAACAAATGATCTGAGCATTGGCCCACAAGAATGGAGTGACACAGATAGCAAGTCAACTGTCCTTCTTGTGGTACCTGTAACATGCATCTTAGCAGAGTTTCTTTCAGTGTCCCTGATTCTGGCAGTACCATCAGAAACATTTCTATTTCATACCTGCAGTTCTTATAACAGTGCAGCAGACACATAGTAAAATAATGCAAGTGGCATTATTAACATTAAGTGTCATAACACTTGACAGCTTCATGTAAATGAGGACATTACTAGGCAAAAAAAAGAAAGAACGCAGCTTTTTCTTTAAAGTGAGTTCAGAACTAAAATAACTACTAAACCATGCAGGAACTCAGGAATGCTGTGCCTGTGACACACAAAAGCACAAATTAGCTTCTCTTACTGTCTCTGCTCTTTCAGTCAGGAAAGGGTAATTTGTCTATTTTTGTGAGAGTTGCATAATTCTCAGCCAAGCCTTCTGCTATTTACCCTTTCTTCAGCTGTTAGGAAAGGAGTGAAGAGAGAGAAGAGAGGGGAGGGAGGGACAGTGATGCAGCTGGACTGAGTGGCAGCACAGAACAGGACCAGAACCAGGTCCCCACCCTCTCTCTCTCTGTCAGAAACATCGCAGAGGTCCTTTCAGTCCTCCCCTGTTGTCACAATAGACTTAGCACGTCTTCCTGATGTAGCTTCCAGGTTTCTAATCTCCTTGCCTTGTCAGAAGGTTGCCATCATTTAGAAAGGTACACAGCAGTCTGAAAGGATTAAAGGATAAAACAACTCAGTCCTTTATAAAAAAAAGAGAGAGAGAAGGGAAAAAACAAGTGTCAGGTGCTACAGAGGGGCTGGACAAGAACACGGTGTACAAAGAAAGATAGCAAATTGATTGAACTCCTGCTCCTGTGAAGCAGGTGGGCAGTATGAAGTGATATGTGACAAATACTTACTGCCAGAGCAAAGCTCAAGGAGCAAAACGTAGATTATGACAATGGATGAAGGCGTAGGATTAGGTGACACCAGCAAGGGAGAGGTCAGGCCCCCAAAAAGCACTACTTCTAAAATTATTTAGCACTAACACTGGAAGCATCTGCTTTACTATTTACAGCACATTAACTAGAATGAGGGCAACAAGTGCTGTTTATTATTGTTCTAGCAAAACTTGATAGGTTTCTTTTCTCCTTTCTTGGGCTTTCACATCAAACTCCATGTCAGGAAATCCCCTTAAACATTCAGGTTGTCCACACCTCTTCCCCCACAAAAAATGCCCATGTGTGTGTGGCTTGAAAATTTCTTCTGTTCTATTTCACAAACTCACCCTGCTCATGAACTTGAAATATTTTAATTGTTTGTGCTGAGGCATGAATGAATATTCACTCATTTATTATTAAATCACATTGATAAGTCAAACAACTGTTATTTCATTGGGTATTTTGAATATGCTAGTGGCAAAATGTACGATACATAGTTTCTTATGCAAGTCAGATGTTGGTTATGATTTGGCAATTGTGGTTTCTAACATAAAAAAATTAAACATACTATTCATTTAGAGAAAATGGAATTAAATAAATGACATTTTTAATCATCTTAATATATTTTAATTATTTGCCTCTCAATGTTGCAAATAAAAAATGAAAGACTAGTTTTTGTAATAGTCTTTACCAAAGAAAACATTTTACTTGCTTAGTCTTAAATGAATATAAGGACTATTCACAGCAATGATTACAGTTAAAGAAGCCCCATAGTTAGTCACAGCTAAACAATTCACAGGAGCTTTCATTTGCAAGTTGATATAAAACAGATTTTGTTAGTATCTTCTGCCAATATGTTGCTAATTTTCCTCTCATTTATACGTTCTCCATTTTCTTCTTTTCTTTCTCTGTCACAGTATTTTTGTTTAGAAGTCAGTGGTTGTTTAAGTAAGCTGGTATCCCAGTAGCTACTTGTATACACAGATTGTGGAGTGTGATACAAAACAAAATTTTCTACTGTAATACTGTCCAAAAATCTTTGCTAAAGTGTGCATACTGACCAACCATCCTATTGACTGATTTTTCATGGGAATATGAGGCCCCCACAAGTGCAAGTTCTTTGTGCCACAGGAAGAAGTCCAAATCATTTGAACTGCAAGGTCACATGAACTACTTCAGAGAACTGAGAAACATGGTTCATTACTTTACCTTAACAAAGATATTTTCCATGGAAGTAATAAAATTTCCTGTATGCCAAGACAAGTAACAGTCAAATATGTCTTATCTAATTTGTTTTATTTTTTATGAGTGTTTTTTTCTTTTTTTTTTAAACCCATCTAATTCTCAAAACAAAGCAAAACAATTTTTGTTTACATATTCTAAATTTTGCTCCTCTGTTCGTAGCTGATGAATCCTGGTTGACAGCAAACACCACGGTAATTTCTAAAAACAGGACTGTAAAACCAAGGCTGAGCTCTATTGAAACCAGTAAATTTGTTAATTGCTGAGAGGACTTAATGTGGCAATGGCTGCTCTCAATCAAGAGTTTCAAAAGACTTTGTGTTCCTAAATAGCTGTTTTGGAAAGGGTATTACCTGAATCAGAAATTACAGCAAGATTTTGGCAAGCTTTAAGTTGTCTGGGCAGGGCTTCAGCAGTCCAGCGAGTCTTTTCTACACTCTCAGCATCTACTTGGCCACAACACAATCCCATTAGTCCTGGAACATCAGAACCAACCTAAGCCTGCACCAGTCCAGACAAAAGGGGGAAAATAGTGAACTAACTATCCTAAGTGGATGTAGCTCCATAAATTACTCTAGGCTGTCTTGAACATAATTTGAATAAAACATGTGATGCATATAGAAAGTTCACAGGAATTTTAAACCGTACGTCACTCTGCAGATCTGAGGATTAAAAGAGATAGTCCTAGTATATGGATCCAAAATATATTCATGGCTATTTAACAGTTTATTTTATTTTCAACCTACTTAAAGTCGTTTTGAAATACCTAGTATATTTAAAAGGTGCTATCAGATCACTGTATTAAATAAGAAAAATACAGCAGTATTAAATAGTTTAAAACAAAAAAAAAGACATGATATTATGGCCAAAAAAAGCTAGTGAGAACAGAAATGTAATCCAGAATATGTGAATATCTAAACCTGAAAACAAAAGCAGATAAACAGATTTTGTAATATTCATAGCAATGTTACAGGTATCTTATCATTCTTAGCTATTTTGTGCAACTCATGAGAATACATAAAGCTAGTACTCATTATAATGGAAATATAGAATCTTAGAATCATAGAATCAAATTTAATTAAAGGCTGGGAAGTAACACATACAGAAAACCACATAATTTTGGCCTTCCCTGATGTTTAAGTTTGTCATCACACTTCTTTACCATCTTCAGAACATACATTTTTCTTGTGAAATTAATAAGACTAGCTGACTTTTAAAAGAGAAGTTTTAATAACAAAAAAAATTCAAATAATAATAATTGTGTAAAATCCATATTAGTAATTTTGTTACCCAGGATAAGCATGCCCCACACTTGGTTTTAGCACCTTTGGAGTAGAGTTTTACACACCAACAGAGTTGAGGGGATTGTTTGCTCTGACTTTCTGATGGCTTTTAATTTTCATCCGTGACAGAAAGGCCAATGATACACAAACAGGGACTACAGAGGTGGAGTGTTGTCTGTTCAGTAGCTGCAGAAATTTTTAGAAATAGTTTTTTGCTATAAGCCACTTATATAGAAACCCTGAGCTACTGGAAAACTTAACCCTTGCACTTTCAGTTATTTTAAATCACATTTTCCATCATTAATGATGTGCCATTTTTTACCATTCCCTACCAAAACCATTACAGTGTGCTTTAAACAATTCAGCTCCTTCAAGCTGAACATGACAGCCAGTCACTGCACAGTAAATTTCATGATAAGAGCAGAAAACTTGGTCAAAGACATCTACTTTCTACTTTTTACAAAATTAGGTTTATAATGAGGTTGTAATCTTCAAGCAGAGCTGTGCAGGATCTAAGTCCATGAGGCTTTATCCTAAAACCCATACTGAGAATTTCAAAACAAATTTGAAAAGTCTGCAGAATTAAAGGTCTATAAACTGACACGTAATGGATGGTGCTTAGCATACATCAAATGTATGTCAGCAAAAAGGACTGCCACTCAAGAAAGAAATTTTGCTGGACGTTGCAGGTTGTCATCTTTAAGGCTGCAGTTCTGATGCAGACGGCTCATCTATTATGCTCTGCAAGTCTCCAGTTTGGGGATATCTTAGTACAGAACTATCCAATTAATTGCTTAAAGCTGTAGTAATGTTATGCATGACAACCAGGAAAATTGCTCTGATTAGGCAAAAGTGCAGAGTCAGACCTCAGAACAATGCAGTTGTATTTCCTTGTGAATACACAGGACAGAAAAATCAAGACAGGTCTTCTCTTTGAGTAGATTTGAAATAAGTGCTTCATGCTTTCATTAAAAATCAAGTAAATGACATTTTTATATCAGCACTGTCAAAGAGGACCACCAGATCCCTCTTACTGAAAGGGAAACATCTGTCTTTAAATGGAATGCCTGGAACAACATCTCTTACTCTTTTCACTGGAACATAAACAAAAATTCTTTCTGCTAGAGACACATAAACAGAAGCAAGTGTATTTCAGCTAGGATCGCTGCAAATATATTTCCATTTCTTTCTCTTCTACCATTGAGAATGCTTTCCCTTTTCCTAGGAATCCCTCTGTATATGCTAGGAGTGGTGACACAGAACTGTGCCCTCTGGCCACTTCAGGAGAACACAAATTCCAGCTCAGCTGCTAAAAGGGCATTAAAATCAAAACAAGTGAATAATTCAACATGATAGAGAAAAAATAAAATTAAATCAGCAAGATGTCCCATATTAAGACTAAACTCAAAGGAAGATTGGACATTCCATAAGCCCAAAAAAGCACACAAAAATAAGAAGACTTGTGCTCTAGTTTCACAAGTGACAGGTATGTGGTCCAGCAGCAAGGCAGAGGTCAACCTGGAGGTGAAAGAAAAGTTGAAGTAAGAAATTTATAACAATATAAAAAATATCATTCATAACTGTTAGGCTTTGGAAAGCATAAGAAAAAACTGAAATGCATTTTGGAAATCCTTTCAGGTAAAGGACATTGACCTCAGTCAATAAGGCCATGAAATTTTTAGAAAGGAAATTGCCTAAATATGCTGAAAAGCCTGGAGTCGGGTCCTGTACATGGGACAAAACAACCCCACACAGAACTACAGTCTTGGGGATGGGTGGCTTGAAGAAATTATGGTTGTTTCACCTGGAGAAAAGAAGATTGAGAGGTGACCTTATCACTGCCTACAACTACCTGATAGGAGGTTGTAGTGAGGTGGGTGTTGGGTCTCTTCTCCCAAGTAACAAGTGATAGAATGAGAGGAATTGAACTCAAGTTGCACTAGAGGAGATTCGGATTAGATCTCAGGATAAATTTTTGCACTAAAAGGGTTATCAGGCACTGAAACAGGCTGCTCAGGGAAGTGATTGAGTCACCATCCCTGGAGGTATTTAAAAGATGGGTAGATGAGGTGCTCGGGCATATAGTTTAATAGGGGACAGGCATATTTGGACTCAATAATCTCAAAGGTCCTTTCCAACCAAATGATTCTATGATTCTGTGAATTAAAGGCGGAATATCCAGGACTATTGTAACCATTTTTCACAGTCCTAGTAAACCAATCATTTATTTATATTATATTCTAAAGTTCTATTTGGATACAGTACAGTTCAAAAGGTGTCTGTATGTATGAATGTGCACTAAAAATGTATGCATGTATGCTAAAAATGTACAGTGGTATTGTTACATTTTTCTGGATCAAGGACCTATGTAGTGAACTTTCTATATGTATATACCACTACAGTGTATACAAACAAGAAATACGAAGAACAAGAGAGAAGTGACATGACCTAACTTTTAAGTTAGATCTGCTCTGAACAGGAAGTTAAAGCAGACAATTTCCAAAGCTCCTTTCCAACCTCAACTATTCTCTGATTCTGCAGTGGATTTTTTTCTACAAACTACAATCAAACACCTCGCCTTGTGAAGCTCCTTGGGGTTCACCACTGGAAAGCAACTTTGGGAAGCAGTACCTGAAGGAATTTGCTCCAACAAAGTTGGACATGATCTTACAGTTTTGGGACTGATGGCAGTTAAGATTTTCCCAACACCCAGCAACCAAAGCTTAAATATGTCCTGCCTCCTGCCCTAACACAAATTTCTTAGATACAGTGTTTTACATATTTGTTAGCTTTTGCAATTACTATAGAACCAAATGAGTTAGAAAAGATAAAAAATGGAACTATAAATATTATGAATTGCAGACAAGGTGAAGCTCTTGAGAAATCTAATATGAATGAGACAGACTCATAAAAGTTTGTGTACACAATATTGAGGCTATAAGTTTACAGAAACTCTGAAACAAATCTTTCTGAAGAAATGTTAGTTCTGGCAAGGGTTGAAAAAGCAGGAGAAATCAGGGTACAAATAGAAACTATAATGGCCATAGAACTTGGACAGAGTCACAAAAACTAAGTATGGTAAAGAGAAAGAACTGAAAACAGATTTCAGAAAAACGCCCTTCGGTGTATTTATGTTTGGATTTCAAATCACGTTCCTTCAGTTACACATTTATTATAAAGTGCTCAAAATTATGAAGCCTGTACACAGGGGTTTTCAAAGTGGTAAAGAGAGCTAAATAGAATGTTAATTCTCATCTGTGCCATACACACAGCAACACAATCCTGTTCATCCTAAGATAAACTCCAAGTGAAGTGCTAGGTTTATATATATTATATATTTGACCCCTAACTATATCTGAACCCTGTACTGATCACTTTCTTCTTTTCCTGCACTAAACAACCCATTCACACTCCAGGTGGACACAGAAAGCTGTCAGAAATTGCATATAGATATTAGAAAGAATTAGGTGCATCTCTTGCTGGAGCCCTGTGTCAGGACAAAAAGCAGCACAGAAACTCAGAAGAGAGTCGACAACGGACACAGAATAATCCTGACCCTCTGCTAAAGTCACAATAACTACATTTGGGTTTGCAAGACAAAGGATGAGATAACACCAAGACAGCTAGCCTGGGGACAGGCTTCAGGATATTAAGACAGCTACAGGGTTAGCCAGGAGGGATACAAACTTCGGTGAATTTTCCTGAGGGGAAGTGGGAAAAATAGGAGTTAAGACCAACCAAGTAGCCTACCTGGTAGCAACAGTTACGCGATGGCAGCCTTCAGCTAGCCAGAGGCGTCCATGAAAACTGCACAGAATCTGTTCTAAAATCCAACTGTAATGTCCATTTGTTGTAGAAATTAATTCCCCAAAGAAGACAGCAAGAGAAAAAATCAAAACATAGCAAATTTTTCTGACATTACAAATTGAAGTGCAAGTCTATACCCTTCTCAATATACTATATCTGTTAAAATAAGCACTTCCTTTGCAGTTCATTTCTGATGACAGCCAAATCCCCAAATATTAGTACCATGAAGAACTCTTCGCTACTGAAGAAATATAGTAGCAATATAAATAGTGCTGCTGTTCCATCTATTTGAACTAGATTTTTGAAACAAAGAGCGAGTCTTTCTGTTAGCTACATGGGTGTGACTGAGAAGGATTATGACTGACCAGCCAAATAAAATGTTTCTGTATTAAATACATTAAACCAGTTAATGCGGAAGAATAGGTACTGCTCACTTGCTTTCCAGTAGCATTGGCTTGCAAGTTATTTGCAAGAGGATGCTAAATTCTCTCTTTGGTATGGATCCAGCAAAACTACTGCCAGATTACACCTCCTGGGAAATGCAGGAATTGGCATGGGATTTGGCACAAGAGTGTACGAATGTCAGCTTTCCTGTAAAAACATCAAGTCTGTTGTCATGAAAACATCAGTTATGAGTAATTTCTTTTCTTAATATTACTAGCCAGTACAAATAGAGAGGGGATGAGATGTCAGTCATGTGCAGCCGTGCGCTCAGAACTGGATTTTTGTAACAATTGCCCAGAATAGAAATATGAACTTTGGATTTTTAATTGGATGTCCACACTTTGGATCAGTACATGTTGTGTTCAAAAGTATATCTGCCCTGTACTTCAAAATACCTGTCATTATGAAACAACTGACAATTAGGAGGGAAACAGCAAACAATCTGAGCTAGGTACTCATGTTCAATCCAGAGTTGCTGGGTGTCATTCCATTTCATTTTCTTTACAAATATTTGTCTCTAAAGAGTATGCATTTTTATATATACACATATGATTATTCCCTAAGAATACAAAACACTAGGTAAAAGTTAGGATTTGCACAAGATAGTCATAGCAATAAATTCATCAGTGATATTATTTTTACCAGACTGTCAAGCAATGAGCTGCATGAACCCTTTACTGAATCAGTACACATAAATTAGTCTCCTGGTATGTCTTGTTAATTAGAACCACATTCCTAATGTAGTGTCTAATCTATGGGAAAGCAGGGAATATCTGCTCCGAGTAAACACAAGTCATCTTTTGGAAGGTGGTTATTAAGTTTAAGCCAGAAAAGCTTTTTGGTCATAATGGATGTCTTATTCCATGTAGTCATTCAACAGATCTTGGTCATTTCTATATATATCAACCAGAGGACACATAAACATTCAGTCCTCTATGTCATAGATATTTGCAATGGGATCTCCTTAGAAATCTCGTATTGATAGCAACAGGAGTTACATCTGAACCTCAAGAAGAACACATGGCTGAAGATCCCTAAATTAAACTTTGCCCATAACACCATATTTTCTCAACTTCCCCTTTTAATACAAAATGAATTTGAATGTATATTTAGATATGTAGCCCTTGTGTAGAACAGTTATCCAGGAAGAAGTACACAGAACAAACCTCGAAGGTAAAATCTTCAGCATGGGACCAGTGTCAAAATAGGGCAATTTTTAGGACTAACAGCCTTGACACTGCCCCTTTAATATGTTGATCTCTTTCTGTAAAGCACATTAAGAAAAGTTTAGCGTGAAAGAGGCTACAATGTGTTTGATATGATATGGCAATAAGTGTACATTTTGAGCATACTAAAGCTGCCAAAGTACATTTAAAACTGCTTTTCTTTACCAGCTAAGGGCCCAGTTCAATGGGGAAAAAATGCAGACTTCTGTACACCAGAAGCTGCAGAAAATCTGTTTTTCTGTGACATCTGTAACCCACTGTATATATTTTCAAGGTGAAATATAGGTCTTACTTTGAGAGATAATGAATATTATTTGTCTGTTTGGACTCATGAGAAACCACAAGTTGAGACCAGGGCTGGATGTTGTCCATAGAGTTAGGTAAAATAACTTGCCTAGAGGATTTAAAAATTCTGAGTATATTGTTTTCAAAAATACTGCTGAATCACCTTGCCTGCTGCATTTTATTACTACTACATTTTATTCTGATGTCCATTATACACATGGGAATCTATTTGATAAGAGTTTGATGCTGCAAGAGATATGCAGTCTAATTCTTGTTTACAGGTATTGCTAAGTCAAGAACACTTGCCAAAGAATGTGTTTCTTAGTGGGGTCTTGTATCTTACTATTTTTTCTTGTTTTCTGCTTTGAAAAAAACAGATGTTAATTCAATAGTCAATGCAAACAGAAAGCATCTGAATAGTACAGATTGTTCAGGATATGGTTCTCTGTAAAAAGGGGAAAGTTTAAAAGGCAGACTCAGATTTTATAAAAAATCTTTCCTAAATAAACTCCAGTGAGGAAACTCCAAGCTGTCTTTATTTCTACAATGCCTTACACAATCTTTTCCTAAAGTGCTGTCTATTATCAGTTACTACTCTTATGAAGCACTTAATGATGCTTTAGGATTGCATCATGCTGGCCTTTTCATTGTTTCCACCATTGCACATTATTATAATAAACTGGAAGGACATTCAGTAGTTTTGTTTTATTTCTTTCCTATTAACCAAGTTATCCTGTAGTTTTCACCCCTCTCATTTCATCTCCAGTGAAATATACGGTAATCATATGCTCTATTTTAATCTCTTGCATTACATTAACTGATGCAACTGGGAAAGCAGATAGATTTTCAAGCACTCAAGCCCTTCTTCAGGGCTGAAATTGAAACAGTCATACTTAAAGCACATGAGATATACACACGTACAAGCCTATTCAGTAAACACAATGAAATAAATGTATTTGGATAGCACTGCATTCAAACTATTTCCTAGAAACATTTGTAGAGCTGCTCCCAAAAAAATATTTTTAGAAGCATAAACATTTAAGGAAAAGCAGTTGAAAATATGGCAAAGTTATTAGGAGATGGTTTAAAAACTACTATTTATATATTTAACTATGCCATTTAAGTACTACTAGCAGATGCTTTAAAATCTAAAATCCAGTCACAAAGCTGCTAAGGCTTTATAAAATAAAGACTGGCATTTTATAAAATATCAAAGAATGAGAAGAAATATATTTTTCAGTAATATATGCACAGCTCTTAATTAGTGGCAAATGAGGATCAAATAATTTACTAATGCAGAACCACAATTAATGAAGTGCAAAACATGACTCATTGTGCACCATCAACATAAAAACAATCAGATCAACCGGAGATAACTGAAATCTTTAAGCAAACAACTCCTGAGACCTCATCTGAAACCAAAATATCTTTATACCAGCTTTGATTTCTGGCAATATAGCGTTTTGTTTGAAATGGGGGGAAGGAAGAAGATATTTCACTGTTTCTTAGGTTTATAATAGACCGTCACCTCCTCGAATTCACTCTCAGCACAGATGGATAGAAGGCAAACAACAATACTTCAACTGTCAACATTCAGTGTTTAAGTGAATTTTTTACTCCTCAAATTATAATGATTAGAAATGTATTCTTTATTCTTCCCACCACCATGCCTCCTACGTTTGTCACAACTTTTACTTTGCTTTCATGACAGAATCTGAAAAAATCATTTTTGCTAGAAAACATGGAAAAGAACTGCATCAGATACTAGCTTCCAAATCTAACCACAAACACCAAACAATGCACTTGTTCCTGCTGAAATTCTTGTTATCTGCTGAAACAATGAAGGAAAGACTACTTGTCATATCTTCTCATTTTGCAATGCCTCTCCTCTGTAGAGTTTTATTCTCCTGGAAAAGTAAGCATCACTTAGACTTTTTTTCTTTATATACTTCTATAATTTTTCCCACATTTATTTGTTTTAGCCAGTATGACCTGTATTTCCTTGATCCTTTCTGCAGATAATACAAAGACTTTTTTTTCAGAATGATCACATTAGGAATATAATTTATTACAAAGAGTTATTTCTCTAGAAATTTTTCAACAATATCTTAATTAGCAACAAGGCCAAAGAACTGGTAAAACAAGATTTCTATGCTGCAGGGCATCTCAAAACAGCTGCCCGATTGCTTGATATTTCTTTCATATCAGACCCCAGTGCTCAAAAACATTATCAGAACTCTGCAATTTAATGCAAGAGAGCAGAAAAACCTATGCCTCATCCTTGCAACAAAAACCCTTCTGCACTAAACAACTTTGATAAGAAACTTTCATAAGAAAAAAGTCTTTAATCTATATATATTTTTTAAGTCTTGCTTAGATAGATTTCACTGGCTTTTCTACAGAACAGAAAGCTCTGAACCAAAATTAAGAAGTGGTGCTCTCAGGCACTGCTGGCATATAAAAGTCAGCACTTAGCATGCAGTGAAAGAAACTACAAGGCTACAACAGCAGTATGCTCGACACCTCTTCCCTATAGCTTTTTTAATATGCATCCAAGCCAAAATCATAAATAAACCCTACCCAGAGAGCCTAGCCTTGCATATAATTGTGTCCAAGAATTGTCAAGGTGCAGTCATGATAGAGGAGTGGGAGAAACAATTTGAATGGATTCTACATCACAACAACACGACTGCCAAAGTAGAAACATAGCAACTGCTTCTGCAACAGTAACAGGCAGCTTGGATGGAGGAGGAAGGAGGGAGCCATGGACAGCAGTGGCCCAGGTGGCCAAGAAGGCCAATGGCATCTTGGCTTGTATCAGAAACGGCGTGACCAGCAGGTCCAGGGAGGTTATCCTCCCTCTGTACTCGGCACTGGTGAGACCGCTCCTCGAATACTGTGTTCAGTTCTGGGCCCCTCACCACAAGAAGGATGTTGAGGCTCTGGAGAGAGTCCAGAGAAGAGCAACAAAGCTGGTGAAGGGGCTGGAGAACAGGCCTTATGAGGAGCGGCTGAGAGAGCTGGGGTTGTTTAGCCTGGAGAAGAGGAGGCTGAGGGGTGACCTCATTGCTCTCTACAACTACCTTAAAGGACGTTGTAGAGAGGAGGGTGCTGGCCTCTTCTCCCAAGTGACAGGGGACAGGACAAGAGGGAATGGCCTCAAGCTCCGCCAGGGGAGGTTTAGGCTAGACGTTAGGAAAAAATTCTTTACAGAAAGGGTCATTGGGCACTGGAACAGGCTGCCCAGGGATGTGGTTGAGTCACCTTCCCTGGA
This sequence comes from Phaenicophaeus curvirostris, assembly GCF_032191515.1. NCBI lineage: Eukaryota > Metazoa > Chordata > Aves > Cuculiformes > Cuculidae > Phaenicophaeus > Phaenicophaeus curvirostris. Next base: position 8,806,187 of record NC_091394.1, on the reverse strand, counting down.
GGTGTTTAAGGCACGGGTGGACGAGGTGCTGAGGGATATGGTTTAGTGTTTGGTAGGAACGGTTGGACTCGGTGATCCGGTGGGTCTCTTCCAACCTGGTTATTCTGTGATTCTGTGATTCTGTGACAAGACTTGATTGAGCAATAATGTCAATGAGATCTGGAGCATCTCTACATTCATCTTCTTTGCTAGCAGTCACGCATTGGCAGAGCTAAAGTTTTGTGCAGACATTAAGAAATGAGGTACAGAGAGGTCAGCTGCTGAGGGACTGGGGAGGGCTCCAGTATCAGGGCTGCCTTGTTCTAGGGACAATGCACATCTTTCTTATATACTGAGAATTTTGTGTTCATAGTTTGAGGAAAGGAAGATCAGATTTAACACATGACCTCAATGCAACAGGTCTTGTTGGATAAACCTTCTGTGCTGAAATCCCTTGAGCTGGTGCAAAAGTAGCTTTGTGCATTTGTCAGCTACTAACCATAGGTGAGAATCACTAAATGTACCTTACCAAGAGTAGCTAATTAAGTGACAATCACTAGAACTTTAAAAGAGGAATTTTTTTGTTTCTAGGAACCATCTCTTAAGTATTGTGTTACTTTCACCATTCATTTAGTACAAAGTTAACCCATGTATATAATTTACAGTAAACAGGAAAGAAGCTTCTAACAAAGCAGATGGGAGAGATGACAATACCTATTTTCCATATGCTACACCAATCCCATACAACATATGAGAAATAAAAGTGTTTCTCATTTAATGTTGTATCTTCTCAGCAAAAAGCATATCACCAAGCCTGGAGAGACAAGAAAACAATCCCTCCTTCAGAGTGCTGCATTGCAGAGTTTCAAGCCCAGAAGAAATATGAAAAAAAGAACAGATTCGTCATTAAATAACTTGCAATGAAATGAAAAAAAGTCGCAGTGAATGACAGTAGCAGCAGCAAAAGAGTAAGATATTCAAGATTAAGATACTGAAAGACATCCTTCCCATTTATAGTCAAATTTATACAAAGTATTTAAGATTGGGGAAAATAAAGATCAAAAGGTTGAAATTATGTTTGTTTAACTGGCTTTATGAAAGGGTTTATTAAGAGGCGATCTGCAAAAAAAATATTTATGTATAGTTTTGACCTATCCAACAAAGGGTAATGAAAACCACAACTACCACCGGGAAATAACAGCAAGTAAACAGCTCCTGCAACGGGGTGATAAAGATCACTTGATAAAAAGATATTGTGAAGAGAAAAGGCCTAATGTGTTAGATCTTTTGATGCTTCACATTTCAATCTTGTCATGGTTTACTATAATCAAAATGCAAGTAACTGCATGACAGAAGGAGAAAGCAAGCCTGAGGTTTTTTTCACTTGAGACACAGGAGCTGCCATGTAAATTGCTGAGAACTATTTGGCCTCCAGAACTTATCTGGCCTTTTTTCACTCGAGGAGCTAGCAGGAGAAATATAATATCTGGGGCTCCTACCAGGTGGCTGGAGTCAATGCTGCAAATACTTGGTAACTTCGTGATTTCACGTCACTGTAAGTACATGACCTCATCTCCCATCCCATCCCATCCCAACATTATAGACAGACAGACAGACAGACACACACACACACACACACACTCTTTCCAGTTGATACTTTTCTGAAAAAATAATGTTTTCTAAGACAAAATTCCTTCAGGCCACCTGCCCTTTTCTGGTCGAAAGAAATGTTGAAGAGATCCCAGAGTGTGCTAAATACTACACTTAATCCCACCATTTTATATATAATATGTTTAAGAATACCACTGCATTATCCAGTAACAGTACAAAACATTCTTGATAAAAGCTCACATCCATTTCCAACTGCAGATTTATTCAGTCGTGTTGGCAACTCCGAGCATTTTCAGTGATCTCAGTATAGTTCAGTCTACTTGTTAAGTGGTCTTTTTGCATGGCTTTACAGCAAATTCTTCCTATTTATTGTTGCTTTTGTATTTAGGCACACATATTTTCGTGTTCTTTTAGCTGTTCTGATATCCAAAATGCTAATTTTGCGTTTTGGTTTTTTTTTTAATTTTGTCATTTCTAAACTTATAACCGCTTAGGTTCCAGACAAAAACATATTCAAAATTATTTTTAGTGTGTATAATATTATAAATAACACTCAGTTCAAATAATATAATTTCATGAACAGAAAGAGGACTGAATTTATTGAAAAATGAATGAATAATAATGCTGCCACTTATACAGCTGATTGCACTGCAATATTCTTCCATTTCAAAAAGTTAGCACTGAAAAAAATTATTAATATCTTTACAACATTTTTATACACTGGCAGTAATTTAAGGACTTGCAATTATCTACGTTTAGTCTTGCTTTATTTTATGCTTTTTAATGAGATCAGTACAACCTCGGTCTGAGGTGTAAGACCTGAACCAAATCTTTGGTAAGCTACAGATGGCAAATACAGAAAAGAAAAGGATTAAGCAAATATTTCCCTTGTTCTTTTTCCCAAATCCTAATTTTAGAAATAGTTTGGGATTTTACCTGGTCCGTATACATTCTGTAGATGTGAGTTCCTCTGTTTCAAAAGATACTTTATAACTGTTATAACTAAACAAAAGTAGTTGAGCTTAGACCTTTCTGGTGGTTTTGGCATTTTCACTTCAAGAAAATGCTGCAGGTGGTTTCACATGGCACCTCTGCCTAAATCAATATTCTCCTTCCCCCAAAACTCTAGATATTCTGTGTGAATTTTGCTAACAGGAGGCACAAAAAGCCCAGCTTGGTGCAATAAAAATTAGCAGCACAAAGCATGAATAAAAACTAAAAAAAAAAAAACTATGGCTACAAAGCTATCATAATATATTTGGGATAGCACTTGTAACCTACTAATGTTTATGATAGTTTGATTAGTTTGACAGTGTACTATCTCTCTGCTTTTTCTGCTGTTGAACTCAATGACTGTCAGGAATTATGACCGGCCCATGTTTATGCTTCCTTTAAATCTTTCATTAATCTTTCTGTTTCTGCATGTGGTATGTAATAAATTTTTTTACAATCGTTTTGAGAGTTCAACATAGCAATGCTTCAGTATTGCTACACAAAAGTTTTATAAGCAAAGATGATGGAGATGTCTGCAACACTACAGTCTGTGTTATCACACAGCCATTAATTATTAAAAATGCCCTGAACATTGTAGCCCTACTTAGAGTTTCTGGATATTTCTTTAATATTTTCAGTGGAAATAAGAGTAATTATCTTTATTACTTTAATATCAGCGTTTGTAACTGATATTTTCCAATAAAAGACTTATCCTTTGGGATTGGAGAAAGAAAGCTTGACAAAGTAGGGGGAAAGGGAGATACAATGACATTTGTTAACCACATTCATTCCATAAGAAAAGATGGGAAATTTCTGATAGGAAAAGCAGCACTTGATGTCGAAATAAAAGTGAAGTAAATAACTGAAACCCAAGGCTCAGGAAAAGTGGGGGTTTTCTGCTTCAAATATGTTACAGGAGTTACCTGCCAGCAGTAAGAAATATCTCTGTTTCCTATTTACATTGCACAATATTATGAGATTTTAACTTTCCCCTTGGAAACTACTTATTATTTTAAAATCAAATACAACTAAAAATCCTTTTGTATCACAATAGCTTCCAAGGGTTAAAATAAATCCTGGAGTTGCAGTAGAAGATGGAAACAGGTATGGAAGAACTATATGGTGATATAGTTTTACTGCTCAGGAAAACTGCAATGAATAGCTCTAAAAGCTCTAGAGGAAATTTTCAAGATTTTTTTCTCTGTTTTGTCTGACTCTTTCTTCTTTATCAGATTTCCTGTTATTAGAGGGTATATGAGGAGGCTCACTAAATACTAAATAATTTTTCCATCAGCCATATGGTCACCTCAGTGATTTAGGAATCTTGTTTAGGCCCATCTGAACCAGTAACAGTTTACTGGCAGTGTCAAAAATTCCATGCTGTACGCAAGCGGACATGTAGCAGATGAAACCTAAATCTGAGGTGACATGGTGCCACAGGCAGTTTGTGTACAGATCCAGTCTCAGGTGCTCAAATTCTGCCCTGGGTCATACACACAAAGTCTGACATATTATGGAAAAAAGGAAATTCATAACTTCGTTGATGCAGGATATGGAGGGAATTTCTAATTCCCATTAAAATTTACATCAATGTAAAATAATGAGCAGGAAAAAAAATGCCTTTTGGATAGCTATGGTTCCATGTCTTTGTATAAAGAATTTAATCATATAGCACTGTCTGTTGAAAAGGAAAACTAATTCTCTAATAGTCTTGCAGGTGGCAAAGTTGAAATCGGCACTTATGGATTTTCAGCACTTTAAGAATCTAATCATGAAAATCGGCACCTTCAGACTCTAATCATGAAAACTCTCTTCTAAAATCAGGGCCCAGCTATGACAAACAGTATTGCAGGTAAATTTCTAAACAAAGCTGGATGATAACCTGAAATAACTAAGCTAGAAATTAACACTGGAAGTTTAACCTGACATTGAAGGAAGTGGTTAGGAATTCTTTAGAATTAAATCCTTGGAATTAAAGCTCAGCAGCACCTTTTTCCTACTTACCAGGTTTGCAAATAAGGATGCAGATTTTATATAAGACTGTTCCTTTTTGCAAATTCTCCTCTTATTCATGTTCTTCATTACCAAGTTAGAAGAGAAACAGCTTTTATGATGACCATGGTTGTTGTCATTAATTGTATGCTGGGCTGAAAATGCAGAGTAAGAACATAAGAACAAAGCTTTTGCCCTATTGAAGTCAATAGGAAGATGGGCTTTTGTTTATTCAAAGCATTTCATAAATATGCAAAAATATCCCTCAAAGAAACACAGACAGACAAAGGTAGAGAGGAAAAACTCACAATAGCTCAGTTTCTCCTTTTGTTTTACCCCCCTGAAACTCTGGGAAATGTATACCTTCTTTACTTTGTTTCAAATTTTAGAAATTCAAGGAAGAATTGATTAAATCTCAGATAAAGAGTTTTGTTTAAAACCCAGCTTCTCTTTTTAGATAGCATTCTAAAGGGTAAAGGAAAGACCCATTACACACATTGAGTAATATTCCATAATGGGGTGTCACAGAATCACAGAATAACCAGGTTGGAAGAGACCCACCGGATCACCGAGTCCAACCGTTCCTACCAAACACTAAACCATATCCCTCAGCACCTCGTCCACCCATGCCTTAAACACCTCCAGGGAAGGTGACTCAACCACATCCCTGGGCAGCCTGTTCCAGTGCCCAATGACCCTTTCTGTAAAGAATTTTTTCCTAACGTCTAGCCTAAACCTCCCCTGGCGGAGCTTGAGGCCATTCCCTCTTGTCCTGTCCCCTGTCACTTGGGAGAAGAGGCCAGCACCCTCCTCTCTACAACCTCCTTTCAGGTAGTTGTAGAGAGCAATGAGGTCTCCCCTCAGCCTCCTCTTCTCCAGGCTAAACACCCCTAGCTCTCTCAGCCGCTCCTCATAAGGCCTGTTCTCCAGCCCTTTCACCAGCTTTGTTGCTCTTCTCTGGACTCTCTCCAGAGCCTCAACATCCTTCTTGTGGTGAGGGGCCCAGAACTGAACACAGGATTCGAGGAGCAGCCTCACCAGTGCCGAGTACAGAGGGAGGATAACCTCCCTGGACCTGCTGGTCACGCCATTTCTGATACAAGCCAAGATGCCATTGGCCTTCTTGGCCACCTGGGCCACTGCTGGCTCATGTTCAGTCGCTGTCAACCAACACCCCCAGGTCCCTCTCCTCCAGGCAGCTTTCTAGACAGACTTCTCCTAGTCTGTAGCTGCACAGGGTTGTTGTGCCCCAAGTGCAGGACCCAGCATTTGGCCTTGTTAAACCTCATGCCATTGGACTCAGCCCAGCGGTCCAGCATGTTCAGATCCCTTTGCAGAGCCTCCCTGCCCTCCAGCAGATCGACACTTCCACCCAGCTTAGTGTCGTCCGCAAACTTTTTGAAAAGTGGTTCTAATTTCCAAATGTATATTTTGAAGCACTGAATATGAGAAAAAGAACTTTTCTAATTCTTTTCTTAAGATAGTACATGATCTCAATTTCCATGTAAAGTTTTTCAAATGGGGTCTAAATTTAGGGTGTACAGAATCACCATATTCATCTCACTAGTAGTCACCAGCAGTATAGCATAGAATCACAGAATCATTAGATTGGAAAAGATCTTTGAGATCATCAATTCCAACTGTACATGCCCATTTATAAAACATATCCTAAGCACTTCTCCTACCCGCCTTTTAAACACCTCCAGGGATGGTGACTCAACCACCTCCCTGGGCAGCCTGTTCCAGTGCTCAATAACCATTTCCGTAAAGAAATTTTTCCAAAAGTCCAATCTAAACTTCTCCTGATACAGCTTAAGGCCTTTCATTCTTGTCCTATCATTTATCACTTGGCAGAAAAGACTAACACCCAACTCTCTACAACCTCCTTTCAGGTAGTTGTAGAGAGCGATAAAGCCTCCCCTCAGCCTCCTCTTCTCCAGGTTAAATAACCCCAGTTTCCTCAGCCATTCCTCATAAGGCCCGTTCTCAAGCCCCTTCACCAGCTTTGTTGCTCTTTTCTGGGCACACTCCAGGACTTCAAGGTCTTTCTTATAGTGAGGGGCCCAGAACGGAACACAATATTTGAGGTGCAGCCTCTCCAGTGCCGAGTACAGAGGGAGAACTACTTCCCTGGTCCTTCTGCCCACACCGTTTCTGACACAAGCCAAGATGATATTGGCTTTCTTGGCCACCATGTTCAGCTGGCTGTCAACCAATACCCCTAGGTCCTTCTCTGCCAGGCAGCTTCCAAGCCACTCTTCCCCAAGTCTGTAGTTCTGCATGGGCTTTTTGCATCCCATGTGCCAGACTCTGCACTTGACCTTGTGAAACCTCATCCCATTGGCCTCAGACCATTGGTCCAACCTGTTCAGATCCCTCTGTAGAGCCTTCCTACCCTCCAGCAGATCGATGCTTCCTCCCAGCTTAGTGTCATCCACAAACTTAATAAGAGTTCATTCAATCCCTTCATCCAGGTCATTAACAAAAATATTGAATGGGACTGGACCCAGCACTGAGTCCTGGGGACAACATTTGTGCTGGCCTCCAACTGGATTTAACTGCATTTACCACCCACCCCTGGCTATCCAGCCCATTTTTTTAACCCAGCAGAGGGTTTGCCTGTCCAGGCCAGAGGTAACCAGTTTCTCAAGCAGAATACTGTGAGAAACAATGTCAAAGGCTGTCCAGCCACACTACACTCACATCCTTTCCCTCATCCATCAAGCAGGTCACCTTGTCATAGAAGGAAATCAGGTTAGTTAGGCAGGACCTGACTTTCACAGACCCATGCTGAGTGAGCACCTCTTCCCTGAGCTCTGTCACCAATCAAGGGAGTTCCTCTGCCTAAGTACAACTCCCACAAGTGAATTCCCCACTGGTGTCTGATACTGCTGCAAGAGTGGGGCACACGCTGTAGCCCAGCATCTAGGTGCAAGTGTGCACACACTGGGGCTCTGTCTGGGAGGCTGCGTCAGTCACAGCTGACATAGAGCTTAAAGCAGCCCTAATTCTCTGCTGAGTGGCCAGCCATGATATTCTGGTCCTATTGGCCAAGCTCCAGTGCCCTCCTGCCTGCATGAACTGCCACACGAACTGCCTCACCACGCTTTTCTGACATGCCATATGCCATGACACTTCACCTACAGAAAGTTATTAAGGGGCAAAGGAAATAAAAGAAAGTGTCATGCTGTCTTTTCGATCATAAAGTCTCAGTTACAGCCTATGATCCTAGCTGGAGCAAAGAGGATGGTGCTTTAGGTGAAACCTCCTTCTCTAATTCCCTCTAGAGACTTCATACAGCAATGGAGCACAACTAGAATCACCACTGTCTCTAAAGCACAAGGGATGTCTGTGTCTTGCAAAAGGATCAAGAGTGGGTAGTTCCAGTGCATATGTTTATATACAGTGTTTTTTTTACTATGACTACTTGCAAATAGAAAATATACTGCAATGCTATACTCACAGAAGAGAAGTCCTGTGAGTTCATACATAAATTATGTATTTAAGGATTATTTCAGGACTATCACGTTCTGCTGCAATGTGAAGCCATAAGGTTTTGAATTTTAGATGTAGCTGACCATAGACTGACTTTTACATTATCTACTTGTCACCGCATATCACACTTAAGAACAACAACAAAAAAATAGTCAGCAATAGGCTTTTATCTCCTTTTCAAATTTCTAAACCAAAAACATATTCATGCTATGTGCATGCTGACAGCCGAAAAATCAGCAGCTGAGAAACACTAAACAATGAAAAAACAAAGTATTTGCAAATAAATTTAGACCAGCTCTAGGACTGCTGTAATTTAAATGTACTGTCAAAATGGGTAGGGGAGCCCTGCTTCAAAAAGCAAACAAAAACACACAAACAAACAAAAAACCCCAACAAATTGTAAAGTCCATCAGTGATGCTTTTTAAAGTTTGGTTGTAAAGTCCGTCATGATGCTTTTTAGGTGAAGGTTCAGAAGCAGTCAACTGAACTGGGCTGATCTGGGAGCTGACTTTATTGCTCATGTATATGAACCATTGCCCTGGTGAAAGGCTCTAATAGTTACTTATGGTTAACTCAGTTACCTAGACACAGTGCTTCAGGATAAAGAGTGTTAAAGCTATACCTCTAGTTGGAAAGAGCAACCTGTAAAATTTGTATCTTTTTCCATTTATGAAAGAAGGAGTATACCCAGAGAGGGAGAAGTCCTTTGCCTCCTTCTCCTTTGGGAATTACAATAAGGACATTGTCAGGCTTTATGACAACATACCAACCCTAGAAGATGTATTGAAACAATAGTCTGTTGTTTTCCCTGTCTCAACATTTTTGTAATCGCATCTCCACCACCCCTCAACTTATAAGCCATAGGAGCACAACAACTTCTTGTGATTCAATGATCATAAACTGTTTCACATATTCTGTTCAGGACTTTATTGCTACAGAGTAGTATCAACTATTTACCTTGAAAATAAATACACATAAGATAACTTCTATGACTTAACATCCATATGAATGTTTCTAATCTAGTATGGCCTATGCTCCCTCACTAAGCAATGTATTTCAGGTATATTTGATCCTCTCTCGAAAAAAATTGCACTCCGTCTCCCGATTACAGAAGGAGTTTAATGAACTTAAATTTGATACAGGACTTTAAAATGTGTTAGATAAGTCCCACCCATGCACAATACAAGTTTCCCTACTCAAATTCTGGATCTTGTTCCAGATTCAGTCTCCCAAAGCTGTTGCACAGTAGATTTGATGTCCTGAGCAGGGTGCTCCAGGGCTTCTAAAACAGGTTGAGAAGAGAATAAAGAGGAACAGAAGTACTTCCTTCATTCACACCATATGTACAAATAAAGACAAGTGGAGGTAATCTTATAATTTTAACAAGTGAAAACAGACCTGAACTACGCTAGAGCAACTTAAGACACCGATCTTTCCTTTTAACTCAAAAATAGGTGAGTTTTTGAGGGCAAGTTTAAACTTTTTTGTCAGTTCTCACTGATGAAAAGTTTCTTGTTGGAAAGACACTGTCTATTCCAGATCTCAAAAATGGAACATTTTTTAACCAGAAATGAGATGCAGATGTGTTACAATTGTGGTTTGCCAGCTTTAACCAAACAGAATAAAACCCCAAACCTTCTTTTTGCATCCTTTGTTGGATGCTATAGTTGTTATCTTTCTGGTTTTACTCCTCTCTCATTTTGATGAGTACGTGCACTGCAAATTTATCTAATATGTAAGTACACCGTAAATTTGTTGTTTACCAATTTAGATTTTCTTTTCAGTTACAACTAAAATGAAATCAAAAAGGAAGATGTTAACCTTAGGGCAAAAGACATTTTAATGAGCGTTTAGCAATTAATCATGAATTGGTATACGTCCTTGAATTGAAAGGAGGGAGACGGGTAGATGGTGCTATGTCACCCTTGGATCCAACAGCAATCGTCACACTGGTTTCCTTTACTCTTTATTTACCCAGAAAGTTTACATTAAAAAAAAATACTTCAGACCATAAAATTTGCACTCTTTTAATGAGCATCAAAACTGCACAATGAGAAGCAATCACATTACAAATATATGTAGGAGCAACGGTGTGTACTGGATTGGGCAAATACAGTGTTTCATTAAGGGTGTCTTTTTTAAACAGAAAAATTACCAAGAGCTTTTAAGCCTCCTATCCACAATCCTGAGATCCAAGGAGAAAATAAACTAGACTAATCTTGATTTCTGTTGCTTTAATACATCACTTTCTACTAACTGAATTAACAACAGTAAATTTATCTTCTTCGCTTTGTTTCTATTTAAAGTGACAAGCCCTAGGACCTCCATAGCTTTGAAAATTTCATCACTTTAGAGCCTAAAACATCCAGAAAGCCTGGCATAACTCACCACTACTTCAGCACTAAAAAGTTTTAGAAACCCAAGCTTTCATGAGTGAGGCGTTCTCAACCAAGGTTGAGAAACGACAAGCCTAGAAATTATATGCAAAGGCAGATCTTCGAGAATGGTCACCCAAGTAAGCATCAGATAGATGAGTGTTGGGCCTACATGCCTCTTTATTCACAAAAGTCAGGGAAGAAATACAATTTCATAAACAAAGAACCTGATTATCACACTATTTTGGAAGGGATTTCTGGAAAAGTAATTTCTCTCTTACTTTGGACTTCACTCAGGCTTTGACATTTCATTATGAATTCTTCCTGAATACAGGTGTGGATTTCTACTGGTAAAGCAGACCACTTATCCAGAGCATAATACAACTGATGTAGCACAGGCTGTCTGCATATCTCTGTAGGTCTTATTTCATCACTGATGCTCCATCTACTTCACCTTTGGCTGGTTACAGGTGAGGAGCGGGAGGTGAGAAAAAGAAGCTATCTGTCATGGTTACAGGGCTGCATCCTTCTTCCTTTCCTTATTTCTCTGAATACACCTCGCCCTCTACAAGGACACAAATCTCTAACTTATCCATTTTGGATGGATCACTGCACAATATGTGCTTGTCTCCCTCCTCTGCCCGTGTGCTGAGCTGTCTGGACATGAGCAAGTTGGATCCAGAAGCTGGATCCCCATTAGCAGAGCACCAAGCCTCAGTTGGTAAGCCCCACTGAAAGCCCAACAGTTGCTGGCTCATGTCAACAGAGACAGATACTTCAGCTCTGCCTCAGCCTATTCAGTGCACCAGCTGCTCTTGTGCAGCCTGTTAAGTTGATATCAGCACCTATGAAATCAGAAATCCATGTTCAGCAGTAAATACATCAGATAAGCCACGTAATTATTTACAATGTTTTGACATAAGAAGAATAAAATTTACACCAAATATTTGAAAGTGAAAGCTTACATTCAAGCCTTTCTAGTCTTACAGTGAGAAGCAGAGCAAACTACTCCTGCCTTGGACCTCATTCTTCAAAAAAAAATCTCCCACGATAAATGACTATAGCCTCACTGGTCATCTAGTCTCAAAGATCTCCCCTCAGAGATAAACATCTGTCTGGACTAGAGCAGAGTTAGCAGTTCGGTGAGCTCATTAAGGTTGTTGAAGAGTCACCCAGATTGATCAACTCTTCCCCTCAAAGCAAAACAGTTGCTTCCTCAGTCAGTGCCTTTGCTAATGCCAATGGACAGAGGCAAGGTAAAGGTTAGAATGCCCTCCTGAGCCCTCAGCAGACAATCTGACTGGCAGGAGATAGGGTCATCCTACCTTCTCTTTCATTTTGCTCCTCCTGACAAAATTTCTTACTGACAACCAGCATTTGTACACACTGACTGAACAATGCTGACCAGCAGTTCTCTTGCAGCTCTGTCCTGGCAACAGACATAAAAGCTAGGACTGCCTCATTCCTCAGCAGCAGTTCCTTCTTTCCTTATCCCTTAAACAATTAGGATTTAGGCAAGTTGATACCTAAGACATAGCTCTGAGAGTCCACCTGTCAATAGCATGATTGACACTAGCAATAGGAATGGATCTTGGTAAGAAAATTGTCCTGCTGCATATCATAATGAACTGCATATCTAAATTGCATTTATAAGTCTGAACTCGTAACTGATTAATCGTGTTCAAATATTTCTTGCTCCTGAGGAGCCAGATATGGTCAGCTAGCTTCAATCACCATTCAAACCAACAATGAGTTGTTGTAGAACAAGAAGAAAGTCAGAAAAACCTCATCAAGGTATTGCTGTAAACACTTCAGCTAAATATCAAAGAGATCACCTAATTTCTTAAATTAACACTAAAGTTATTTATCTGTCACATTTCACCAGATGCTGCATCATGGAGGAGGCCTTACTTTAGGGAAGGGGAAAAAAGTGCCTAAAATTTGCCAAGGATTCTAATGGTCTAAAAAACAAACAAAAAAAGGCAAAACATATTTATTAAAAAACAACAACAAAAAGGCTAGTGCAATATTGCCTATGATCAGCCACTGTGCTTTGCTGATCCAGCTCAATGTTTTGAGCCAACAATGACGTATTTCGCCCATTACCGAGGTCCTGGACAGGACAACTCAGTAGGGGTGGGGTTATCAAAGAATAATCACACCACTGGGTACTGGTTACGCAACCACATCTCAAATCTCGTAACAGCCTAGAGGTGTGATTATCTACTGTCATGCTTTCAATTCTTAATTAAAACAAGAGCTACAGCTCAGATAAGATCTGCAAAAGGGTTATGGTCATTCTTGGTTAGACAAGACGGAATGTGTATCTTTGGTGTTAAAATTCAGGTGATTGGGTGACCTCTACAATTGCTGAGCTGTGCTTGAATCCTGCCCTTAGTTTTCCCTTTGATATGCACACATTGTAATTCCAAGGAACCAAAGGAACCAAATATTGAATAACCCAATAAACCATACAGAGCTGCCACCATTCAAGCAATTTTGCACTTTAATCACTTCTCAGCATTTTGACTTAAAGAAAACTGTAAACTTTCAATGTGCTGCTAATGATGCTAAAAGATTGACTCTTGTTACTAAACATTAGTACAAGTCACAGCAGCCATAAAAACACTGAAGGAATGTCTTGATGAAATGAGTACTAAACTACTCAACTTGCAAGTATAAAGATGGATCTACGGCCCGAGGAAGAATGAACATAAAGCACTTTTGTGATTTTTTTAAAACTTAATTTTATTTTTAACAAATATTAACCCAACGTAAGGTCTCTTTTAAAGGTTACATTTGCATTCACAAAGAACTTTCAAGCAATCTAACTACTATGAATTTTAACAAGGCAGTTTCCTGTCCTCACTGCTTACCTATTTTTAAATTTTACGAGACTCCTCTGGCAGAGTTTTGTAGCCATTAAGACGAAAGCCTGGATGCATACATACTTTAAAAGTAGAAGAGGAAGAAAAAGAAGATGAAAAAGAAGAAAGGAAAATAATCAATTTGGTATCAAATTTATTCCAAAGCCGAAAAGTGCATTTTTTTCTGATTGTGAAAGAAGACATGCAGGGAGGTCAAAGGTCAAGCAAAGAGGAGACAGTATTGTGTAGGAACTGTCACGCATCACCACCTATTTTGACATGCACAGGGCCGTTTGTTGTCTGTCGAACATGCAAATTAAGTGCCTGCTGTCATAGCTAGCCGATATCTGAAAGTGGAAAATGAGACCACCTGTAACCAGTGAATGGAGTGATGGACAAGCATTCAGAGCTCGTCATTTCCAACGCCATTCACACCACCTCCGAATTGCATATGACATGTAAAAATCTTTTCTTAATATTCACAACCGGGAAGTTTGGGGAATTATGGAGGCTTCAACTGCTGCATCTAATGGGTTCTCCAAGCAGACAGCTGTGACTGTGAGCTGGCTTGATAATTAGGTGTCCAGGAAGATTTTATGCTATGAATCAGTTAAAAGAGAGAAAAGAAAAAGAAAATAATGGCAAGCAAAACTCGCTGGAATGGAAATCATATTAACCCTTGCATGTCTTTCTCAGCACTTGGCTTTTACAATTCCTGTGAAGCAAGATTTGCAAAAATCAGACACATAATAATTTGTCTTCTGTCTCTGAGCAGCACTGTCTTCCTACTCAGAAAATTGCACTTCAACCCTGTTTGATGCTTTGTTTTCCTGAGGAGAACTTAGAAGCATTAAATCTAAAAATGCCAATCTCTCTTCTGTTTGAAAGCAAAGCCAAAGCTATATTTGAATTTCTAGTTAATATAGCGCATAGGGTTTTAAGGAACAGATTCATTGTACTAAAGTCATGTCCTGTCATGTGCCTGTACATATGAAAATCAAACAGTTTATCTAGCTCTTCTGTAATCCTTTCCATGTTATCCCTACTTCTGTATGCATATCTGCCTTTGTGCATGGGATGCTATAAACACTGCAGGCAGTATAATGCCAAGAAATAATGTGATCGTCCTGATTTTTACTTCTGCTTGATAAATAAATCTGCTCCAAAACACTTAAGATAGGAGAGTTTAGATGTGCCCAGCTACATAATAAGCTCACAAAACCTGTTATTTTATTCAGGGCCTAACTAATTAATGTCAGTGTTCATTCCCAAATAAAAAATTAAGCTCTTCAGTTTGCAACTTCTGTGCTGTGTTCCTAAAGCCATTTTGTCTTGGTTTCCTTTCAAACATAAACAAGACATGCATATGTATGAAAGACAGTCAGCATTCAAGAAGGTTATTCAATCCACTGAGGATAAATCAGAATTCAGTTGTGGAATATTGTCTACTAATACTTCCAAGCACAGCTAGAGAGTTTGAGAAGCCCGTCTGAATTCCTGCTACTCAGTGATTGCAGCCCTGCTCCAGACTCCCAAGGAGAGAAATAAGACACTCAGAACCAGAAGTACATGAGTTACCAATAGGACAAACAAGCTTCACTAAGTCATGCAATAGAAAACCTGTATTTCAATTGGTTTTATTTTTTTAAAGCATTACACTTTTTTATTTGCACTGTGCCAAGCTGTAAAATGTGGTAGCTGGTCTACCATTGCTCTCAGCCTGCATTCTCTGCTGCTCTGATTTAGGTCTCCAGTGATTCTTTATTCCCTCATATAGCAGGGAAAGTTTAAAGAAGCTGAAACAGGACTTGCTCACTCTTCTGTCAGGGTCTGAGAGAGGAAGTCAGAAATGGAAGGAATGAAAAGAGCTATTGAATCGATACCCAAGAGAAAAAGAGCAGAAGGGGCACTGGAGAAAGATCCTACCTGCACACGTTCGAAAGCCATCCATATCCAATCTTCTCTTGAATATAACACAGCTACCCTGTCTTTTCTTCTGTATTCTTGTCCCACTTATTTTAGACATGCATGTTTTCTTGCAAGCACACTTCTCAGTTCCCATATGCTCTATGGAGAAAAAAAAAAGAGAGATAAGGATCTCAAGGAGTCCCATTCCTCAGCCAGAAAATCCCATTTGATGGTTTACATTTCTAAGACTGTTGGAAAACAAAGTAGGAGAGCCTGAAACAGATACCACTCAGCCAGTACTACACTGCTAGCCACAGCAGAAAAGTCTGCAAAGGCATACCTAAATGCAGCCCTGAAATATTATAAATTTGTTTCCTTGTTTTATCTTGTTTCTCCCAAATGCTTAGTTCACTGCTGGGAAGATGAAAGTGGAAAAGGTGAAAAAACAGACAAGTTGTCTATTTCATCCCCTTACACTCAGTCCAGAGACCAAGCTTGTTCTCTGTGCCTGAAATCAAGACCCACAGAGGACTTGAAGACAGGGAGCCCAAGGGTGGTGTTCTTGCTAATCATATTCTAATCTACACACAATAGAAAATCTAGAACACCAACAGTTAAAACCACCCGACATGTACACTTCCACAGAGCAATTGCTTGGTAACAGAGTCAGATTAGATATTTCTGCTTCAAACCACCTTCCAGTTACTACCCAAGTGCAATACTCTCTCTTGCCCTAGCAGTGCCTTTGCAGCTGCCAGACTGTCAGTGTGACCAGGATTAAAAATATCCCTGCCACACCGAAACAAAAACCTGCAGCTTCAAGTAGGACTTAGCATTGTTTCTGAAAGACTATGTAGTGTGGATCTACAACCAGGGCCACACTGTTCATCTTCCATTAGGAAGCTAGGTGGAAGTCAAGCTTAGCTTGACTTCCCAGCATGGCCCTAGGCTGTCAGTTCACCTCCAGCAGCAAGGAGTGCACCAGGGCCTTTATGTCATGAACATGTTAAGGGATATCATAGAATCAGGCAAAACAACAATTCTCTTTACATGTGTTTTAATTTGTTGCTATTTTACAAATTATGTTTCCTGCATATGAGCTATTAAAATATGACTCTACAACCTTCAATGTCTGTCAATGTACATCTTGCTTCAAGTTTCAAATGAGCAAATAACTTTTACATATCAAAATCAGGCATCTAGGTAACACGAAGTTGTTATGTCCATTATAATAGAAGTTAGAGAAAGATCAACATCTGTCAGAAAGCTCTTATAAGGGTGAAAGGGGAATAGTGGCCGTCATGTGCCTTCATGTCAAACCAAGGAGGGATTTGCACCATGCAGCTGGGCAATATCACTGCCCAAGTTTCATTCTGGCCTGATTTTTTAAGCAAGCAACACATTTCCTAAATTCTAATTTCACTGGAAATATTTAAAATGGGTCACAAGCTGGCACATTTCCGGCACAGGCTGAGTACCAGGGACAGGGAGGAGTTTTTTTAAAGAGAATTCTAAGTGTTTGTTAAAGCATTGCAATACCAGGAACCCCAAACAGTCATATTTGAAGTGTCTGCCTACAGTAGTTAAGGCCACATGTTGCCACTCTTTCCTTGAGGTAAGCAACATGCCAGGCAAGACACCTGATTTGCCTGTCAGCTGGGTAGTTGTGGAAGAAAGATCTTATGAAAACAATTATTGGAGTCCTCCAACTCACTGTTGCAAGTCACACTCCTTGAAGCAGACCCAAGAAAGTAGACCATGGGGTACCATGGTTTACTTTCTTGGATCTGCTTCAAGGAGTGTTACATTGCCAGCTTTGTCTGACTGAGACTTGCCTAGGTCAACATAAGCCACCAAATACTCTTCACTTCTAAAAATTCATCTGTCACTTATATTCCTTCAATAAGTATTTTGTCACCTAATTTGAGACTTGTGTTTCTGCAGAAAACTTATTGTGGAGGTTTTATTTGGTTTTCTCAATTTATTTCATGTGCTTCATCTGAACGTTCATCCTGTTGGCAGGAACACTATCCAAGGACCCAGAAGTTCTCTTTATTCTGGAGAGACTTACAGTATAACTAGGGCAGACAAATAAGGCCCTTCATTTTTGTAGGATGCTTTTACATAAATCTGCTTATTCTGTCAAAGGAATCTGTCACTGAAAGGCAGTGTCACTGGAAAAGACAGAGTAGATAAAAAACTGATCTTTGTTGAACTAGGTTCAACCTTAAATAAAGCAAAACAATGGTTCTTTCTATATGAATAGAATTTACCCAAATACAAGACCTGTTTACTCTTCAAAAATATACATTTATCCCTAACACTAAAAGACAGGTTTGACTTAGAAGTTTTGTAGACACACTGGATTTTCCCTCTTCACAAGGCAAATTTGCAACCTAATTAAGCAAATAAAATAATAAAAATAATTAAGATATTTCTAGTAAAATTTCTAGGTTACATTATCTGTATATTTTCATTAATATGTATTTAACCTTTTCTTAACTATTAAGAAAAGTTACCTGTACGTAAAAAATACTTCACTTACTTTAGTACAATATATAATTAAAATATTCACTCAGGCTTAATATTTAAAAGCAGCACAAGAAAAATTTTATCCCCGTATTAATATGCACATGGTACTTCTTTTTCTGATTATATTCTTCAGTTTCTGAGTTAATATGCTGAAGGTTTCTATGGAAAAAGTTTCCAACTGTAGACTGAGGTAGTAAGGAGGAAAAAGAAAAGTACAGACATATTTTCCACTTACATTCTAGATAAATTTGAATTTCTATATAATTTTTTAAGTAATGGTTTTTTAAGTATTTTTCTATGTCACTTTATCTGGATATTTTAGGAATACTCTCATGGATTTCTGAGGTATATACAAGAACAAGAGAGAAGGAAACACAGTGTGACTATAAAAGGTGTTATCAGAGGAAGCAAAGAGCAACAAACTAAATGGTATCAACATTAAAATTGAGCACCACACATTGTGATGAAGTCCTCAAACTGGAGTTTTATGATGGCAGCCTAAAGTTTCTTACATGCCCTTGTGTTGCGGCGCTGAATGAGCCAGGGACAGCTGCACCAATTCTACACAATTAGTCAAGGTCAGACAGTGGAAAGGGAGGACACTCACTATTTGTCAAGAGAACAATGGCAGGAGGCTCAGCCTTTCTCCGCCAGGAATGAATCTTCCCTACACGCATTCAATCAGTGGGGAAATTATGCCTGGCCCTTTTTTTGTATAGTAGAGCGGGGCAACCTTTCCAAACAATCGAAGTGTAAGAAACAGCTAACAAGGCAGAGCAAGAGCACAAAAGCAAGCTTGTTTTAAGCACTGAAAGCATATGTTCTTGACACAAATTAATGTTTTGACACTTGCAGAGATGAAGGTAATAATTTCTACAAGCTTCAAGTACAAATATTAAACCCACTTAAAACTCATCCTGTATTACTGATTATTGGGGTTGCAGATTTAAAAAAAAAAAACAGATCCTGACAAGTTACTGGCAATTCTTTTGCTTACCGTGAGGGGTTTTGGTCCTGGTGTTTGGTTTTTTTTTAAACATGTATTTTTCATAACCCTAGAAACACATTCAGAAAGAAAGGAGTTAAATTTTGGGCAAATGCACTTCACTCAACATAGCTAGGCAACTAGAGATGCAAAATAAGGAAAAAAAACCCCAAAGCTTCTGTCATTTGCAAGAGGAGGGAAAAAGAAAAGCAAAACATTCTTGACAATTTGATTTTATTTCAATGTTTAATTATATACACTTATACACTTGGAAGCATATTTATGACACAGAGAAGGCAAAAAGGTAGTTGTAAATAATGCAAGCAAATTAGCAGTTTTAATACAGAACACTCATGGTACTGCCCTGGAATTAATGGATTTAATTGTGTAAATTCTGTCATTTGTATGAACAAGTGTAGGGATGCAAAACGTGCTTAAGCTATTACGTGGAGACTGTACTGAAACTATCTTTTTTAAAAGTGCACTATAAATTTAGATGTATTAAAGTTATTCATATTCACTACAAACACTACTTAAGCAAGTTTACAGCAGCTCTGAGTGTTAACATATTTTTAAGTGTTTTAGCATGTTTGCATTCATCAAAGGCAAACAATTTTTAGATACTTATGGTGGGAATTCTTAAAATTAAGGAGTTTAAAAGCATTACTCTAAGCACATGTAATTAACAACATCAAAGGGCTAATATTCTGGACATTACTTGAAAACTAGATCACATTAACTTTGGAAGAAAGGAATTTCTCCTTCAGGTAGTTTTTGCAGCTACTAAGGCTGCACAAGCCAGACCTGTAGTCACACACTACCATAACAGAGAGAAGGATGGAAATCCATGATCCATCATACGAATTTCTTTTTCCCCAGTAAGAGGAGTAAAACCATCCCAAATCATACCTACCTCTTTCTCCGCTGCTGACCTGCAGACACATCAGAATGTTTGAAAACATTATTTTTAAATGCTCACCATCTGTTTCTTGGTTTTTTTCCTCCAAAAAAAATTTCCCTCTTGTGACCTAACATCAGTAGCATCTGTCCCAGCAGAAAAACTGAATCTGGAAAGATTCAATAAGGGGAGGAAATGGGAGATATTTTACCTTGATTTAACTTCACACCCAAAATAACCTGTATTCATGATAAATCTCTACTGAATTACATCTGAAAAGCAGGTTTTAATATATTAGCTTTAGAACATCCCTTTTCCTGGAGCAATTTAGAGAAATCCTTTAAACCAACACTAATTTAGTTCTTCATATCTTTAATAAGGACTGAGATTTGACTGTGTGAAGTGTGCCTGTTAACTGACACAAGGAAATAGTGCACAACCTTCTAATTCTAAATCCTTAATGGCACTTCGTTATTGCACTGTTTACAAAGCAAGGCATCCTTGACTGGTTTCTTTATTGTGTTTCCAGCATCAACTGAATAAATCAGAACAGGAATACGTCAAAGTACAACGTAGCTTTTCAAGGCCTTTGGCTTAGTGAAGCCGGATAGATTCAGGCAAAATTACCTTTTTTCCAGTCTGGTGGCTTTGCAGGAAGTTAGTGCCTTTTCCTTCATGTTTAGCAGTCCCTTCCAGTCCTCACTTTCTCTAGAAAGAAGCCCTGTGAGGTAAATAATATTTGCAAATTGAAGTAACCACTGGGGTCACCTTCAAGCTGCTTGCCACATACCTTCTATAATAAAAGGTACAGTTACTGCTTCTCATGATGAGAATTTAAACTTAAATTTTGTTCATTCTATACTTCCTCTCCTCCTGCCCAAAGCAGAAGCTTTGCACCATCCTCCCCTCACTGGCCCTTACCTGTTTGCTAGAAGGTATAGACAGGTCTTGTGTTTGAGAAGAGTACTGATCAACAGAAAATAGTCAATCTTGTCTAGCACTGAGAAAGGAAGTTTATTAGAAAAAGAAAGACAGAACTTCCTAAACTATTCCAGTATTTTCACTAAACCTATCATAAATCAAACAGACCAAAAACCCCGCTTGGGAATTATTGGATCTGAGAAAAACCTTATTCAAATGAATTCATCTAGCTAAAGGCAACTGTTATTTAACGGAATATTTTGAATTTTTCAGTATGAAAAACTAGATATTTCTATTCCATACTGACTTTTCACATATTTGGAAGGCTAAATTGTTAAACCTCAGAGCATATTAGGAAATAACATTTTGTGGCATTACTGAGAGGGTTTTTTTTTCCCAAATGTGTCTACTGCCATATCTAGTATCACTACCTGACTGGTTTGCAAATTTTTGCACATAGCCCAAAAATGGAAAAGCATTGCTTGAAACTTTTATCAAGTATAAACCGTGCAAGTCATAGCATTTTACATTAAAAGTTTTACCCACAGGGAAAAAAAGAATAATAAAATCTGCATTAATGTTGAATACGTATTAACTTACAGGCTACTTTTGCAACATTGGTTTAAAGGCAATGTGTCACCTTTTCTCTAAACATCATTAAAATCCAACTAGAATGTTTCAAATTGGAGCAAAATCTTTTCATATTATTCTTTCTGAATGCTGTGGGCTGCAGAATGTTCTGAATACATTTATTCATATATAAATTATAAAGAGTAGTTAAATGTTTTTACATGATAGCAAAACATGTCTTAAATGCTTTCTTTCATTAGCATAGTTCTGTCATAGATATGTATTCTGCTTAAAATTAGGTTTAACTTAAATGTATGTACAGCTTACTCATATAGCAACTAAGAATATACAGAAGCAACAAGTAGTTTATAAAACAAAAGTCACCAACTGGGAATAAAATTCTCTAAACCATATTCAGTAGAGTATCCAACCTGTTCTTCTGGTAGTACATTTGTACATTTGACAGGGAGTGTCTTCTTTTACAGAGGCTGATAGAATCACAGCTTACACATCACCAAAGTTGAACTTATCTGTACAGACTGTCAAGAGAGGGGTAGATGGATAGATAATTAAAAAATAATATAATACGTTTCTCTCTGCTGTAACAGGGAGGGGAAAAAAGGAAGAACTATGACTCTGAGAATCATTCATTCTTTTCTGGTATCTCTCAAGGTGAACTAACTTACGCCCCTATCAATCTAGAGCGCCTGAAACACAATAAAGTCAATTATAATGACTGGAGTATAAGGCAAATTATCAACTGGTGAAGTTATACTTCACACTGTTAACCCTTAATGCACATTTTTATGAATCATAAATATCAATGAATGCTGAATTCAATCATTGTACTATTCTTTAAATAGGAATCATAGAATCATTTGTTTGGAAAAGACCTTTGAAATCACTGAGTCCAACTATACCTGTCCACTACTAAACTTTATCCCTGAACACTTCATCTAACAATCTTTCAAATACCTTCAGGAACAATGACAGAACCATTTCCCTGGGTAGCCTGTTCTGATGCCTGATAAACCTTTTGGTGAAAAAATTTATCCTGATATCTAATCTGAACCTCCTTTAGTGCGATTTGAGGCCATTTCCCCTCGTCCTGTTGTTGTCAATTGGGAGAACAGACCAACACCACCTCACTACAACATCCTTTCAGGCAGTTGTAGACAGTGATAAAGTCTCCCCTTAGCCTCCTCTTCTCCAGGCTAAACAATCTCAGTTCCCTCAGCCATTCCTCGTAAGACCTGTCCTCCAGCCTCTTCAGCACCTTTGCGGTCCACTGAACACACTCTAGCACCTCAATGCCTTCTTGTAGTGAGGGACCCAAAACTGAACAGGGTATTCAAGGTGTGGCCTCACCAATGCCAAGTACAGGGACACAAGCATTTCCCTGGTCTTGCTGGCCACAGTTTCTGATATGAGCCAAGGTGCTATTGGCTTTCTTGGCCACTTAGACACACTGCTGAATCATGGTTAGATGCTTGTCGACCAACACCCCCAGGTCCTTTTCTTCAAGGCAGTTTTCTAGCCACTCTTCCCCAAGCCTGCAGTACTGCATGGGGCTCTTGTGTCCCAAGTGCAGGATTCAGTGGTTGGCCTTGTTGAACCTCATCCCACTGGTCACAGCCCAATAATCCAGCCTGTTCAGATCTCTTTGTAGAGTCTCCCAGCCATCGAGCAGATCGACACTTCTGCCCAGCTTAGAGTCTTCTGCAAACTTACTAAGGGTACATTCAATCCCTTCATCTAGATCACCGATAAAGATATTGAACAGAATTGGACCCAACACTGACCTTGGGGAACGCCACTTGTGACCAGCCTTCAACTGGATTTAATTCCATTTACCACCACACTTTTGGACATGGCCATCCAGCCAATTTTTTACCCAGGAGAGTATATGCCTGTCCAGGCTAGTGGTAGCCAGTTTCTCAAGCAGAATACTGTGATATATGATGTCCAAACTTTACTAAAGTCCAGGT
The DNA here is from genome assembly GCF_032191515.1 of Phaenicophaeus curvirostris. Classification (NCBI taxonomy): domain Eukaryota; kingdom Metazoa; phylum Chordata; class Aves; order Cuculiformes; family Cuculidae; genus Phaenicophaeus; species Phaenicophaeus curvirostris. The sequence continues at coordinate 8,783,072 of NC_091394.1, read as the reverse complement.
ACACTTCATCTACAGCCTTTCCCTCATCCGTTAAGTGGGTAACCATGTCATGGAAGGAGATCAGGTTAGTTAGGTAGGACCTGCCTTTCATAAACCCATGTTGACTGGCCCTGGTCACCTGGCTATCCTGTGTGTGCTGTGTGATAGTACTAAAGATAATCTGCTCCATGACCTTCCCTGGCCAGAACAGATTAACACAATTGGTTATTGTGTGAATAATTCTTGTCTTGGTCTGTAGCTCTTTCTCAAGGATATCATAGTGAATATTTGATCATTAAAATTCCAGTTCACTGATTCATCACCTAGATCATGTGGTATGCTTCAACCATCTCTTATAAAGATAAGCAGAATTATACTTAAAACTGAAAACAAACTCTTCTGTTCATAATACAATTCATGACCATGTATTACTGAACATTAGGAGAAATGTCTGCTAATATAAATCCTATGTTTTGCAAAAACACACTGAATGATTTCACTCGTGTTAGTTGCCTAGAATACTTGTTAGAAAGATGAACACAAAAGAAAGAGCATCCATCAAAGCATCTAATTTAAAATTCAATAGTTAAAAAAAATTAATTTTGAATCTGCATTTACTGGTTGTTACCTCCAGCATCTGCTAAAACCAGTGACCAAGATAAGACCTCAAGTTCTGGATATTTAATAAAAGGCCTTGACTTTCAGAAGACAAGTGCTCACCACTTTCTGAATCATTAAGTAGAAAATTAAGAGCTGTGTTCCTCCATCCTGGCAGGACCATACCATATGATTTAGGTGATGAATCAGTGAGCTGGAATTTCAATGATCAAATATTCACAATGAGATCCTTGAGAAGGAGCTACAGACCAAGACCAAAAATTATTCACAGAAGTTATCGGGTGAATAGTTTTGAATAATAAGCACATGTGAGAGTCTTTACTTACATAATCTGTGATGAAAAAAGTATCAATTGTGAAATAAATTATTAATTTTAAACTATGTATCTGGCTCTGAAATATATTTACTACATTATAGTGAACTGTAAGCCTGACTGCAAACTGACTGCCCTTTATATTTTCTTTTTCTAAGTGCAAAGTTTTCACAGTAGCCATTCACTACAAGTATAAATGTCTGAATTGAGTGATGCTGCAAGTTCATGGGGGAACACAAAATATATTGCTTCTTTGATCAAAGGTCAGACCTAGAATAGTAACATAAACACACACTGTCTGGACCTAAGTGAGATAAATAAATCTAGTAGAAGTGAAAGCTGTCACTAGTTTCTTTTATGAGCTTGTTTGATGAGAGTGGCCTGAGGTACCAATTAAAGGGAGTTACTTTACAGCTTTATTAGTGCAAAGTGTGTTCAAAGGTGAGCCTATTTGTCATGCCTGATTAACACCAAGTATGGAAATAAAAATTAAAATGGTAACAAACCCAGCAAAATCTGATTTTAATAAGATAAAGTCAGATTTATTTGATTTTCACTTGCTCAACTACAGATTCTAGTTCCTTTCACCTTTGTTTTGTTTTGGTTTGGATTTTTTAATTAATGAATAAGGACAGAATTCTTTACCAATCCACCGATACCATGACAGTTATTAATACTACAGTACAGATAATTTTACTGAGTATTTGGGTGAGAGATTTTAATTTACTGGACTCCCTAATCATGCTGTGATCTTACCCTTTGCTTCTCTAATCCTAAGCCACTTGGCTGATTCTCCTACCATAACGTGACTGAAAAAAAGATCATGTAAACAAAATTCTTCAGCCATTACACTGGATGACAACTAGGTTTGCTAAGCATATTTTCAACATTTCTCAACATTTTCAATATGTCTCAAAATTCCCTAGAAAAACTCCAAGACTTCTGCACTCTTTTCAAGAGAGGGTCTAGAAGAACATTTTTCATCTCAAAGCCAGGAAACTGGATGAAATTTTGACGCTATATGTCCTGTAAGGGTAACCTTTTCCTAGATTCTAAGAGTCAGTGGGTTTTTCCCATTTTCTAACTTCTATAACCAAAGAAAAGAAGTTTTATTGACAGCTCCCCTAAATATGAGTCTACATTACAGAATTCCATAAGGTGAATGGCATTTCTTAGAATGTAACATTTTACCTGATGTACTTGAACCTAGTCTGACATTAAAACAGTGGTTGTATCTAATTCATCTAAACTTTTTAGGATGATGTAAATACAATATATGCATATCATGTACCAAGATTCTAATCTCAATGGGCGTACAATGTACAGTCCCTCACAGAGATGCATTTCAAGCACGCAGTGCATGTACTGAGTCAGTTTACTGGCTGAGGTCCCCTTTACAAAGTGAACTCAACACACTCAGATATCATCAGTAACATTATTTAACTGCCCATTGCATAGCACTGAAAAGTTTGTCTACCATTTTTACACCCTTCTAAAAATGCAAAATTTGCTACTGCTTACATTAAAACTATTAAAAAAACAGACTTCTGCCACTGAACTGCATATACAACTCGTCTTTTCACAGATTCTATGGGAAGAATCATAGAATGGTTTGGGTTCGAAGGTCATCTAGTCGAACTCAAGAAATTATGACATGATCCAAATCAGATATATAGTCTAGGTTTTTTTTCCTTAAAACCTTCTGGAAGCCAAATGTGCCTATAAATATGCATTCAATTTGTCTGCCCAAAGCTCAAAGTGTTCTAATAAGTTGGTATTCCAGCGTAAGACCAGAGAATTCCATTCCAATCCATTAAAAAAAAATCAGAAGCTAAATAAACAAAAACCCAATCATTAAAAAGAAATGTTTCTCCTTTGGCAGAGAAGAAATAAGCAATGTTCACTTTAGATTTAACAAGTCTAACCATATTTCTTAACTGTAAACCTATGCATCTTCACTGGAAGTCTTCTTAGATTTCTAACAGTCATTAGATGAGTAAACATGCATCAATTTCTCGCTCTCTTTCCTTATTCTCTCCTTGTCATGAACAAGTGACTTGATACCTTAAAAGCAGCCTCATTTACAATCACTGATTTCTGATCTTTATCCCTTGTTTATGTCTCCTCTTTTTCTTATTTATCATTTATTCAGTTCTGTTCATATGTCTTCAAAATTTCCAATACAGAAGTCAATAACAATCTTGCTTTGTAGTAAAAACATGAAAGTCCAAAGAAGTGCTGAGAAAACATAGTTTTCAGCTTCCCTATATTAATTACACATAACTTTCAGCCGCAATGTGTGTGTGAGCTTTGAAGACTTGTTAGAATGCGAAAATAAAATACTGAGAGGAAAACTTGGAGGCCAAGTGGCAAAAATATACAGACAAGAAAAAAATAGTAAGGAATTTTGGGAAGCCTAGGAAATACCAATCAAGTATTGTGGAACTTCACCATCTCATTAAGTCAGGGTATGAATGCAAGATTATGAAAAATATGTAATTAAAACACCTTGTAGAAAGCTATCCCTAATGGAAAGAGCAACCACAAAGGCAATAAAGAATTATAGTAGGAAGGAACCACACCTGAGCACTCTTTACTATGAAGTAACATCAGTAGTAAAAAATTCATCATTTCCTAAAAGTATTGCATCAAATTAAGTCACAACAGCCGAAAGGATTAAAAACCCACAGAAGAACAGGTGATAGCAGCAGCAGCAAAGCAGTTTCTCATTTTCCCTCAAAGTCTTCCTTTTCTTATCATTTATAGGAGATTGACTATATTCGGTTGGACTCGGTGATCCGGTGGGTCTCTTCCAACCTGGTTATTCTGTGATTCTGTGATTCTGTGACTATTGACCAGCTATGCTGGAAAAAGTAAACTGAGGAAATGGATTTTGTATTCTGGCCTGAAACTGTGGAGTCTGTTGCCATTTTTGCAGGGACACACCAAGTTAGGATCTGCCTCTGGCTCTCACTACCTCTGCTCATAGTGCTTGACACCTTTGCTATCCCATTACAGCATTTTACCTCTCCAACTCACCAGTGCTCTGACATCAACATTTTTCTCCACTGACTCCAAAATAGTAGTTTTGGTAAAATATGCAAGTGTGTTGCACCAGCACGAGAATGTTGTTCTATAGAAATCATTCTACATTTCATAGCAAAAATATTCTCCATTAGAAACATTTAGTCAGATATAAAATAAGGTCCGAAGACTGTGAAAAGCAGATCGAGGCTGCAGTTCTTCTCAAAGACATGCTGCAGTATCTTACTCGGAAAAAAAGCCTTTGGATTTTCAAAGGGATCAACAATATCCAAAGGACTTGGGCCACATTAAATGTGCAAATAATGTTAGAGGTTAGGAAATGTTAGAAAGAATCTGCTAGGGACTGGCAATAGCTGGGCCTTTCTGCCCAACTTAAATATATACTTTTGAATTATTTCTCTGTCTAGAAGATGCTCTGAATATTTGCTGTTCTATGCAACATTAAAGCATGAAAACAAGTCTTCTGTTCCAGAGTCAACTGCCTGAAGAGCTGGAAAGGATTTTTCTTCTCCTTCCTTGACTGTTTTTGAGGTCAGGACAGTTTAGAAGCACTGGAGACCGCCTACTGACCAAGGTAGGGTATTGAGTAGTGTGAAAGACCATGAGCTGTGGCAAATGCTGAGCATCATTCCCCACATCAGTGTGATATTTCTTGGTTAAACGGCAAGCATTACAATGGGTGCTAAAGGTGTGCTGAGAAGGAATTATCACTGTTATCGTCTGAGTTACAGGACTACCCAATACAGAGTAATACTGGGATTGTATGTTGGAATCTTGCCTCATCACTTCCCTAATACCTCTGACACTTTTGGAACTGATGATAAACCAGTCCCTTCTCCTACCACCTCAACACGTGCAGGAAAACACCAGAGAAATGGATATTACAGGAATATTCTCATTGTGTTGTAGACTGGATAGCCTGGGAAAGAAGACTGCAGAATACTGTATGCATCATTTGCACATTTCCCAGCTCACAAAGAAACTTGATCTCAAACTCAGTAATGTTTCCTGTGTCTCAAGATCTATGCACATTGCCCCCCACAGCCAAACAGAGCATGGACTACTGCACACTGCATACTTTGAAGAAAAGTTCTGCTGAAGTGCTGTGTACAAGACATACTGACAAATAATTAATCTCCTTCTCACGCACTCTGTTTAAACATATAAAGGGACAATCAAATATACCAGTGTTTCTTAACTATATAACATTTTGCTGCCCTAGGTAGTCTGTCTACTCAAAAGTAATTCCTAGACAGCTACCTGTCCAGCCATGATCCCTTCAGTTGTGCCTCATCACTTCAAACAACCAAAATTGCTCTGATGATTTATCTCAACATGCTAAATTCAGGCAGCTGGGAAATAGTCTAAGATAACGCTCCATGCTCCTATCTTGAAATTTAAAAAAAAGCTGCCACCCAAAACATACACCAGCAATGCCTGCTGGCATTATGATGCAGAGAAGAACAGACAGTTCATTATTTCTTCTGGCTGTTTTCAGTTCTACAAGACCTACCTCTTTCTTATCAGTTGCAAAAATATCCCAAAATTCTGTTGCTTAATGCCTGTTAACATCCGCTTTGAAATCCTTTCACACTTTTATTTTCACCAGCCAAGTTTAGATTTACCCGTTTCAAAGACTGAGAGTACATCTAGAAACATAAACCTGAAAGGAAGGTTAAAATATTGTGTAGTACTTTCACTAGTGTGTTTTGGTTATTTGTTGTTTGGGCTTTTTTAAATCCTTTAAGGAAGGCTTCTGAATCTATTATGATCTCATAGGATTATCCAACACATATCAGTTTGAACAGGAAACCCTTAGCGTCCTTTCTGCAATGATGATAGTCAAGAGGATAAAATTCTTGCTTACTTTACTGTGCAGCAGTTGACATCAGTCAATATATTCATAGAATCATGGAATAACCAGGTTGGAAGAGACCCACCGGATCATCGAGTCCAACCATTCCTATCAAACACTAACGCATGGCCCTTAGCACCTCGTCCACCCGTGCCTTAAACCCCTCCAGGGAAGGTGAATCAACCACCTCCCTGGGCAGCCTCTGCCAGTGCCCAATGACCCTTTCTGTGAAAATTTTTTTCCTTATGTCCAGCCTAAATCTCCCCTGGGAGAGCTTGAGGCCATTCCCTCTTGTCCTGTCCCCTGTCACGACTTCTGTTGAATTGTAATTAGAATTTAAGTATTCCTATTATATAGCAAATACATGTATACTCAATGGTAGAGGACTATAAATCTCAGGTGAAGTGTTGTATTTCAAAAAAGAGATAGTCTTATTGCTAGGAACATGTGATATGCTCTTGAACCTAGTTAAATGATTTAGAAAACACTGTCAGATCTTGAAAAGTATAATTGGCAAACTTATATTACATAGTATGGCAAAAGTCCACAATCATTAGGAGAAACAAATAACTATTTTACATTAAAATATTATATTTCCTTCTGGCCTTTACAGCACAGAAAAAAAAAGAGGAAAAACACAGAAGTATTCCAGCATTCCATTGCTGCATAACCACTTTGCTGTTTAAAAGCTGGAATATTGAGTAATAGTTTAATAAACAAAATACATAAATACTTTCAAGTATATTCAGAAAATAACTCATTGTTTGATTAAAGACTTTTTTTTATTCTGCCACAAAACGGAAGTTATCTGGAAGTATGTAAATAAAAACAATAGTGAATGCAAGAGCCATTTAACCTGTGAATTGCAAGGTTATTTTTGTAGCTATGTCCTGTCTAACCAGTGCAGTAGATGATTTATGGTCTCCAGCAGAGCTTCATCATCATTGTTCTCACCTTTACTTCCACCATAGTTAATTAAAGGGAAGGTCATTGTCACCTTATATTTTAAGCCTTCTTAACATAATATATCACCCTGGGTAAGCTTTAATAAGGAGACCTGTGATGGAATGCTGTTACACGAAAAAAACTTTACTGCATAATCCATCCAGTTAACAATTACACCTTAGATTTACACATAGATCTGGGAAACAAGAGAAACTGTTCTGGGTAGTAACAAGGACTATAAGAAATCCAGGTGGCTTTAGAAACATTACTGAGAGCAATTTTTATGAACATTTAATTTTACGAGCATTAGATAGTTTGGCACTGAGAGACAGACTTGGAAAAAGAAAAAGAACTGTTGCCAGATTCTCAGCCTGCTTGCTCAAGAGCATATTTTAAGGTCAGTTGATAGCATTGCTGAGAAGATGGCTTGACAAATATTATCCTGAATCCCAGGTGTACAAAATGGACCAGTTGTTTTTATTCTGGCAAGAAGTGAAGATTTATATTCCAAGCATTTCAAATTAGAAACTGTGTAACAAACCATTTTTTCATTATGAATTGAAAAACAAGGTATTGATGAAAAGATATCACTTGAATTCCTTCCTTTTCCAAGATTAACCTGCCTGCTCTGATAAGTTATGCAGATGGCATATTAGTTCTCTGTTGTTCCTTTGATAGGAATGGTTGGACTCGATGATCCAGTGGGTCTCTTCCAACCTGGTTATTCTATGATTCTATGATTCTATGATAATGAAAGTTAATAAGGAGACAAAATGAAGGCTACATTTTGGTACTCATTCAAATCTTGATTAATTTGCTGTGTGATCTAATGGAATAGTATGCTTTTCTTGACTTCAGGCATATGTATTAAGAATGAATTTATAAAGGGAAGATCTTCCCTTGAAATTATTTTAGCATAGGAAACACTGCGCCAGTGGGAAAGAAAAATAATCCAAAAAACAAGTACATATTTTAAATATTACCAAAGAAACCTCTTTTGATGTTACATGTATGAAATAAGCTGCCTTTAAGTGGAAGATTGGCTCAGACAGATTACAAAATAGTCAGACAATGAAGACAATGGTTCTTAATACAGTTTCAGTAGGTGTTAGCATTTTTAAATGCCCTGAGGGAAAAATTCAGACTGACTTATAATTATCCACTAAAGAGAATCAACTCTCTAAAACACACATAGATCTAGGAGGGAAATAATCTCTTTTATATATATATTTAAATATTTACTTTAGATGATATCCAAAATTCTTCTATGCTTAATCTATATTAAGCATTTTTTAAACTGTTATTTTGTTTATACCATCGGACAAAAATTGGGCTAAATATACATAGAAATTGGAGTTCCACAACACTTCTGTACTCATTAGTCACAGACAGTCACAGAAAACTGAATGCTGAGTATGTTTGGGCTTCCCAAGCTTATCTCAGTGCTAGAAGACAAAGTTGATTTTTATTACAATATTAGTGGATTGTAGCACAAGCCCTAGAAGAGGGGATGTACAAAGGTATGGTCCTTTTCATTTGCATGTATAGTACCTCCTGTCCTCATGTAAATAGAGCAGCCTTCAACCTGCCTAGCTGGAAGCAAGTTTTCACCTCAGCCAGTGGCCTGTGCAGGTAAATTGTGGACCACAGAACCAATCTGTCTACTGATAGCTACCTTATGGGATCTGGGGATGAGAATCTTGTCCATCAGCTCAGCTGAAATCACTAATATTGTCTTCCTTGCTATACACACCAGAACTTCTCCATCACTGGAGACCAAAATCATGTAGATTCTGGACTTTCTTATCCTGGTTGCAGTACTTCCAATGCTGTTTCCAGTAGTGGAGTATGTACCTCCAATACATTAGACTGCTTTTAGATAGTGGCTTTAAGATTTGTCTTGTGCCTCAGTGATCTGAGGAGTCAGGAAGCAATTTCTCCCTGAAAGAGAAATATTTATGGCTTAGCTGGAGACATTGGGAGAATGGCTAATAAACTGCCACTTGGACAACTTCTTTTTGATGCCAGTAATACTTTTGAAAGGATACCTCTCTAGACCATAGAAAAATTATATTAATACTCTCTGCAGGCAATATTTGTCTTGACTTGTCTTTTGGTAGCATTAATGAAAGCCTTAGAGTCCTGAGATCCAGACCTGCGAGCACTTCCATGGAAAAGTCAGATATCAAGTAAAGACAGCTGAAAAAATTGTGGTACCTCAGGATAAATATATTAACATGTTTATGCAACAAGAAAACTCATTCATGCTAATGCAGTATATTACTCTGTAATTGTGCGGATAGTAGATTAAGCCACTCTGTACGCAGAGTTGTTGAAGTAGTCTTCATAAACTGATGTAAAACTTTTCTTAAATACCAGCAATTAATTTTGGCTAATAGCATAAATAATACACTGCAATAATGTTGAACTTTTCCATGCACCTTGTGTTCATATCTAGCCAGCACTTCAGGAACTCCAGACTCAGTATTCTGCTATGGAGCAGCCAATAAGCAAAGCAGGGAAGTGGGAAAGGATGAATCCAGGTCTTATGCTTCCTAATAATCTAGATATTTGGCTTATTCTGCTATGAAGTTCTCAGTCATATTCATTAGAGCAGTTCATTTTGCTTCAGGACAGAAGTATTTCACAGAGAAAAGCCTAAACTCAGAGTTATTATTATACTTTAAATATCCAATAGAGAAATGCAACAAAGTTGTCTCTTCACAGACATTCATAAAAGGAAGAAACATGGCCACAAAGCATGATCTACACCATTTTGAACAGTTGGGAACCTGAAAGAACCACCAGATGTTTTAGCTGATGTCCCAGGTCCTCCATTTCTCAATTCCCTCCAATTCTACTCAGTTCTCCTGTGTTATTGTACAAAATGAGATGTTTAGCTAAAGAATATCTTTTGTATAACCGGTGTGTTGCTTTAACTCCTCCTGAGATGTGAGGAGAACTCTTAAATTTTGAGGCCTTAACATTTCTCACTTGATACTGTTGTTACCAATCTAAAACATTCGGATATCATGAGACAAATGAAAGAAAAAATCATTACCTCGATGCCAAGGTCCCATTGAAAAAAACTGTATTTCATTGACACATTTGGCAAGTCTCTCACCTCCCATTAGGAAGGTGTGGCAAGTTACTGGCCAGCTCTGCCTGATGTAAAAGATAAATCTGCCCCTGCCTTTAGACAGCTCCTGAACCTACAGACCATTTAACATCTACTATCAATTAAACTAATTAACCAACTCTAACTAACTCAATTACACCCATCAAAGATCCATAATTACTACGGCATTCACAGCTCCTGCATGGCTTTGCACCCCTCCCTGCAGGTAATGCACTCACTCCCCCTGGGTTTTCAGGGGTTCTCCATTATCCTCTTCTCCTCAGGCTTGGCTTGGAATTAATGGGAAAGAGGCAAGAGAGATGTTGTGTTAGCAAACACAGAGTCTGCTTCAGAAGGACGGGCAGTTCTATGCAGCCACCTAAACCATTATCTTCAGCTCATTTGAAGTTCATAGAGATAGAATTGTTCTGATGTGGTTAAAGAATGTCTCCTCTATAAGCAGCTTTGAACAAGGTTCACTAGGTTTGCTGTCTACACACTTGACAAAATTTTAGTACCTCCTCTAATCTGCAATAACTGAACAACCTGACACTGACTATCCTGTAACAGTTCCAGCCTATCCGCACGATGACTTCTGCATGGTTTCTCAATATGAGATTATAAAAATGAGATGTCTGAAAAGAGAGACCTTGGGACTGCACTTATGCAGCAAAGTGTCCTCTATTTAGATGAGGAATCCTCTTAGTAGCACCACCTCTTTCTTGGCACCTGGCAATATGCCCGTCTTTATTAGGAGGCTCTGCTTAGAAAGGAACGAGCAATCCAGAGTGTAGCAATGCAGTGAGCTGAGCCTTCAGAAGCAGCTGTGGGACAGATAACAGGACTTTTTTTAGGCCCTCTTCCAAATACCAGGGTATCATTCGAGTCTCCTTTTTCTCTGCCACAAGTTAGACAGAAACTTAAATATTAAGTACCTCAAGGAACAACTGCTGTTCAGGTGGTCATCATGAGCAAGAATGGGATAAAAAAAACAAACTGTAAGAGAAGGTAAATGCTAATGTGCCTTAATTTATAGTGGAGGAAAGCATGAGCTTTTTGGCCTGAGGGACTTGGAATCTCTACTTGACACTGGTATTTAAAGTGACAGATGATTACCCAGAGATGGAAATAATATGACATTAAAATATTCCCCAAGACATAAAGCATTTGATATCCTAGCTCAAGAAACCTACCCCAAAATAATAATAATAATAATAATAATAATAATAATAATAATAATAATAATAATGATGCCATTCAAATTGGTTTAGGAGACAGCACAGGCAGCCTGGTTAAAAAGTGGTGGGAAAAAAAAGGAGAAAAATACTTAATTATTCTACGTCTACATCTAAGAAAAACATCTGTTCTTAATGCCTAACAAAGTCATATGAAGGTTAGGTAGAAATCAGTAATGGAACTCACATGGGAACCATAGTGAATGAACTTTACTTACATCCTTACCTATCCCTGATATGAAAGATCTCATGATCAATACTATATCAGTAGCCATATATCAGTCTACAGAGACACAACCTAGTATTACACGTAGCAATACATTCTCAATTAACGTCCAGAAAAGCACAGTCAAAACTCACTAATGACATTGATATTGATGGATTTTAAACAAAGTTTCGCACCCTTAAAAATCATGGCAGTTTTCTCCCTCTCCTTCTCCTCCTCAAAATACACCTTTTTCTATTTCCTTCCAGGATTTAGGAAATGCACACTGTTCAAAAGTGCAGCCAGAGTTCTTCAGCACAGACAAAACACTCACCTGCTGAAAAGCCCCTACATTTTCCAGCTTTATATAGTTTAAAATATTACAACAATGTCACTTACTAGTAGTCTGAGTCTGTATTTACATGATTCTTTAAATTTTCCTGATTGTTAGGATTCAGAAATCAATCTCATCTCACAGCTGCCTACCTCCTCTCCAACGTGAATGAGATACTGGAGACAAAAAGTTAAAAAATGTGAAACAAGTTAAATTTTCAGCATTACATAATGAGGCTAGAGAATAGCTAGTAATAAAATATATATATATATTTGAAGTACTCTTTACTATTTATATCTTTATAAATCATGTATAACATCCTGCTGTATTCGTATTTTTACAGCATAAATTACATAGGTGACAAGTTGTGACAGTTATACAAAATCTGATTTTATGACATTTTTCCACTTGCTGCCTTTGGTATTAAAAAATCAGGTTAACGTCATTCTGCTTCATATTTATAGTTCCTATAGAACGACATGGAGAAATTTCAGAGTAGATTAATACATGGACATGCATTTGTTTTCATACATAAGTGAGACTGCTTATACATAAAATCAGTAAATTTACTGTAATCCACATCTCAACAAGACAGCACTGTTTATACTAATTCATATAAAAATCACGTACACTGAGAAATGGCTATAAATATTCTGTTTGGGATTTCTAAATACACCTGCCTCTTTCAAAACTATTCCCACTTCCCTAGTGGGTCTGAAGAGGAAAAACACATACAGTAGCCTATTTGTAGTTCCCTCAAAGCAATCAGCATTTAGTTAAAATAGGACTTGGAGAAACCTTTCCAACTTAATGTAATTTACAAATCTAAACTAATCACTTAACACTTTCCCCTGACATCCTCAACAAAATGTTACAAAAAAAAAAAAGTGTGCTTGGATGACAGAACTCCAAACACAAGTCAGATTTTCCTTTTTATTAAATCAAAGAAACACCAAAAAAACACCACTGGTTGTCTCATATACTAGAAAACATACAATGACTCTTACGTTGCCAATATCTCTTGTAAAACATGTTGTAGCAAATATAGACAAACACTAAAGAAACCACTGGGTTTTTTTATTTATTTACATTACGGAAAGCAACACACCCCAAAGACTTCTTCAAATTATGGGAATCTATAGACAAAGTGATGAGGTAGTTGTCTGGCAAACCTGAACAGCTTTCTTGTTCTCAGCACAAAATTAGAAAGAAAACTATATCAGAGTCTATCAGATTTAGCAAAGCAAAAGGCAGAACTCTAAAAAAAGCATCATTAGATTTGTTTTTCATGCACATTGGTTTAGCACATATGGTGGCAGACCAGAATTTCAGTTATGACACAACTTCCCTGGGCATCTTAAAAAGGAGACATTCCAATCACGTTTTATTGTGATGATTTTTGTCTTGTTTTTTTTTTGTTCATTATTTTTTATTTGGCTGATTTGAGGCTTGTTTTGTTCTAGCTTAGTTTTAGGAAGATTTATGGATATTAGAGGGGATGGTTTGCGGTTTGTTTTTCCAGCTTTTCTTATTACATTTTCACAGTGCACGTTACACTGCATAATGCGTGACGCTCCCTGTATGAAATGCAATTCCTGCCCCTTATGTCCCATGAGAAGATGTAACTGTTCAGAATTCTGTTCTAATAGGAGTTTAGGACTGATTGTCCAAAATACAGTAGAGCCCGTAAAAGTTCTGTAGCGTGAAGCGAAAAAAGAAGCAAATAGAACTTTCTCACTAGCAGTAGGTTATAGAATCGTTTACTCAATTTTAGTCAAATGAACATTTCAGTTTTAAAATGTCAGCCAGATTTCATGTTACAAAAGATTTATGAATAGCTAGCCCACTAAATATAATATAACTTTTTCAGGTCTATTTTTGAGACTATTGGACAATTTTTTAAAAAAAAGATTAAGTGGTTCCTATAAGATAACGTAGTATTTTGATACATCTGTAATACTGCCCAGCACTGCAGTAGCTTTTTTATCTTTATAGCAATACATTGTTCAAACTCATTTACATGTTTCTTTTCCATGTTATAAAGCCACCAGGCTGATTTTCAGGCCAACTCAGATTTTTTTAAATGGCTGTATGAAAAATAAGGTTTGACTATGAAGCAGAGCTCTACTAAACCTTGCTGATATTCAGATTATGAGTAACCTGTCTCGTGCAAGTTCGATTAATTGGCAAATGTTGTCCTAGAGTCCAGAAGGCAAAGGTCGTTATTTAACAAACACTACCAAACTTTATGAAACAAAACATTTAATTTGTTGTAAAATTAGCAATGTGGATTTTGCATCTTATTTCCTCCTGCCAAAGACCACTCTAGCAATCCAAGGAAGCTTGCAAAGGCACAGGCAAACACAGAAACTCTGAGTCATAGGAGGCCAGAAGATAAGAGCTCTTATAAATCCCACTGTTCTGCTTTACTGTAGGTGTTTCAATATGCCTTTACAAAGAACTCTGCAGACTTTTTAATCTTTCAACAAGTTATTTCTGCACTTCCATAACAGGCAATCATATTTCAGCCCCTCCAGCACGTTTTTCAGAGAAAATGCTGGAACATATCTTACATCACACATCACTTGCTCAGAGTGTTTATTAGAAGACAACCCCTATTGAGAAAGTAAGTACCTTGGAAGAAATGCATTAAGTAATGCAAACGAAACTAGTAATGACTATGCTACATGTTAATCTGAAAGAACTGCTATCAATATCTCATGTTAATTCTGTCTCAAAGGAGCACCTTCTTGTATGACTACCATATGCTTTTATCCTTTAAAAATGTCGACCCTCTCTAGTGTCTATTAGAAGGATTTCTCCCAGGCATTGTGATCATGTTTCAAACTACTTACGCTCTTGGACAGCCAAGGGACTGCATTTGCTCTGTCAGAAACCTAATGCTGAATACTCAATACTTCAACATGTCAATTTTATGTACTAGCATGAATTAAAAAGCACCAGGCAGTGAACTAGCAAAACTTAAAGGAAAACACACAGCACTGTTCTGATCTAGTATGAGTATCTCTGTCAAGTAGCCATTTTTCATGGGTTCAATAGAACATCTGGTGTCACAAAATCCAAAACATACTACATTGGCTCCATAAATATTTTTAGCTTCATAATGTTTAGATGAAGTTCAGGTTAAAAATTAGAAACTTGTATTTCAATAATGTCTTAGAAAATAGAATTAGAAAGATTTCTTTTTCAACTTGAAATCTGTTAGGAATTTATTTTATAATTCTAGGAGGAAGATAAGCCAAAACAAAACCATAAAACCTCCACAATGATAACTCCTAGAGAGACTTTTAGATATAAAACATTTGAGACATACATAAGAATGTGGATAACCAGTTACTCCCTCAAAATTCTTGCTGTTTTACACAGAAATCTCTTGATTACACGTTACTCTTTTCAAGCACTGCGTTTCCTATAGTTTTCCTTTCTCTTTCATCAAGCACTGTGTAGTTACCCAGCCCAGCTCCACTCCAAGCACAGAAGAGAAGTGTCATACAAAGTTTTCCTTTCCTCTTTACTGTGCAACTGCTTAACTCATCTTGGTCAGAGTTTCCGACTGCAAATTTTCTCGCCTGGGGATGCGACTTCAGGAATATGCACAGCAGAAATAGCCTCTCCCCTGTTCTATACAGAGAGCATTAAATCCAGGCAGTCAGCAAGAGTTTTGTCTGCAAGGCCAGGATTTCACTCAGCATGTCCATAGTTGAATGACAGACACAAAAGAACTTGAAAAGTGCTACGCTCTTAAGATAGATGTCACAGCTGGCAGTTATGGTATGGAGCTGTTAGCTGGGAACGACAATAAACTGACTGCCTAAATATTCTCTCTCTCCACCCCAGGGCTGGTACCACCCAACTTTTGAATAACTTCAGGCCAAGATTTGGCACTTAAAAAACAATTCATGAAAACCTCTATCTTCAGATAACTCATTCCTTTCCATAGATGACTACTTCAAGTTTTGTGAGCTCTAGGCTAAAATTACAAGTTTGGAGCATGCTTTGTCAAGCTCATGCTGATCAAGAGAACTGACAACATAATTGCTTTATCAAGACAAGTATCTATTTGATGTTCTTTTAAGATTCTGCCCAGCTGGACTGCTAAGCAGAAATTTATGAGGTTTTAGAACAGATGTAACCAGGTTTAGAGCTATGGGGATCCTTTTCTTCCTCCAGATGCACATGTACTCATGCACAAGAGTTTCATATTTAGTTTCAGCTCTTGCTGTCTTTATCCCCTCCCTCTCTCACCCTGTTTCTTGAGCTGATAACGCCATGAACATTTTAATGAATGCACAGAATGCCTGAAATAATATACTGTGTTTGCTATAGTGCAAGAATTAAACAAATTAATAGAACTTTGAAATGCTTTCAGCCCTACTATATATTGTTTCAGACCATCGTTATCCCCTAAAGCTGACAGCACATTGCTTAATCTTTACATCTGCCAGTACGCAGAATGCAAGCAAGGAAGGAAAATGGCAATATATGTTCCTAAGTCTAATTACAGACTATTAAAACATGTATTAGGTAACATATTGGTTTGAAATATAAGGTATATTTCACAGTATGGCCATATTATGAAGTTTAGAAGAGCAATTTATTAAGCAAAGAAAGTGTACATCCCAGTGCTATACTTTTAATAAAGATATTTGAATAATTTTCTCCATATAATGATTACAGTCAGCCCACATTCAGAGGAAGTTAAACTCAGATTGCTATTAATTTTTTATATATGAATTTAAAATACTTTACCGAGAGAATCCCAGGGAGGGACATTTAAAATAATTGAATGCTTACATTAGTTAGTAGCAATTCAGAATGATCATTCTCTAGTACAGGCTCTGAAAGAACTTTTATGAATATAGGATGAAAGCTTTAAACCCATCACATGCACAACATTCACTGAAGTTCAATGCAATTAAAGCAAATTATTTAAAGTTATATAAATAATCCAGTATTATATATACTTATCGTCTGCAAGATTCTCTAGTGGAGAGACAGAAGAAAGATGATCACAGTTGGCAGATCTCTAGGAGGATACATTCGATGACTGAGCTTTTATTGCATCTCATGTTTGAGAGTTAAATAATTAGTCCTGTACTAACTAGTTTACCATCCAGTAATTACAGGGTGATAACTACATAAAGAAATCACTCAGTGCAAGATTCAGAAAGGCTCTATACAAAATTCTAGCTTATCATAGTAGACTTCCAGTTAACTAAATATGAACATATTCTGTGATAACACTAAATACTAGCAATACCAATAATACTACTTTAAATACATACATCAAATACTTATTTTCTCATTTAAAATAGTTTACTTAAAATATTTTCATTCAAATATTGACATTTTATTTCTTCAGACTCTTAAATTCCATTCCCATGTATTTTTCCAAAAATAAGAGGTAGCTGATTCTGTACAATGAAGGGTATTTGTAGAAGTTTTTTATATCCAATGGGCTAAATTTTAGGCTACATAGATCCAGAGTTCTTTCTAAAACTTTTAGCACTAGAAAGGTATCAGTGAGTTCAAATGTTGCTAAAATCTGAGTAGCAACAAGCTGAGGAAGAGTCATTTGGAAGAAAAGCAGGATTATTCTAGGCTTGAGGCCAAATCGTGGGTAGAGTTTTAATTGTGATTTAACAGTACTACATCTTGAAAGATATTCTCAAGAGATTTTGGTGGAACCCGAAGCAAAACCAGGAAAGAGGCGTTTCACATTTAGGAGGTGATATTAAGCAAAGAAGCAGAGGTAGATTCAGATGAAGCAATTCGTATCACAAAGTAGTCACCAAGCTTTGTCTCCACTCAATTCAAAAGAGACTTGTTCACTTCGTTTGATCTGATTTTTTGGGTGTTGGTTTCTTCCTTTTATTTTTTTTTCTATTTTTAAGGAGTAATAACAACTCATTTATCTTATTGTATCTTTCTCATCTCTGCTACATTTATTCTATACCTCAGATGAAGTAAAATCCCCCTTCCTCGCTATTTTACGTTTTACTCACTCAGGATTCTGCCACTGCAGATGCCGCCACTGCAGATGCCTCAGTCTTCCAGATATGCCTCTTCTCATTGACAGCAAATCTTTTTAGGTTACAAAAGAGGATTTTACAGCCAAAAAATATATCCTATATTCCCTGAAGTCTTATGAATCAGAGAACTAGAACTTCATCAGAGTGCTGTAAGTCAAAGATAACGCTAATGCAAAAAGTTACAATGCAACTAATTACTCCCCTATCTGTTACTAACAAAAGATCATGCTCAGATTTTGAAGAGAAGGCAAATAGGCAAATAAATAATAATTTAATAAAATCCTGGACTCATGTGGAGATTTTCCATTCAAACTCTGTTCCTTTTTAATATTCTATTAGATAAATTGTCAAGCCACTATATTATCTGAAAGAAAAAAAACATTACTTCAACTCTCTAATTTTTAAACATATTGTTGCAGTGAATTTAGTAAAAATGCATGATGTTTAAGCCTAAGCAGAATACAGTCCATTCTAAATGCCTCTTGTTTCTGTCATGGTAGTTTAATTCTAGTAAAACTCAGAGTTATTGTATGCATCTATAGTCAAACACAAGATAAAATGCATATTTTGATATTCAGCTTTATTCTTTGTATGCTGTGCCAAGCTCTTATTTATTTTTGATATGTAAACCTGATGTTTTGTTGTGTAAGGAATATATTGATTAATTTGTCGGAGAGTTTAACTCTGATTTCAGAATTAGCATGAATCAAATATTCTTACTTGACATATCATTTAAATTTCCATCCATATACATTTTAGAAGAAAAGCTAAGTATAGAGATCTCACTCACACACATTGTTTTCCCTCCTGCAGTAGTATAAATCAAAACAACAAAAAAAGATTAAACGGCAAAACAAAAAAGGCAGGATTTCTATAAGACCTGATCTTGCAGCTATAAATGGAAAAACATATGAACATGTTCAGTGGAGCTGAAGTTTAATATTACTATCCAAATTCCATTTTATCCCACTGTCACTGCCACCAAAGGAGGGGTTTTATGTTGGAGATAATATGATACTGCAGTATAAGCCCTCCTCAGATTTCAAACAGGTCAACTTGTCAAAGCTTTTTAAGGGAGCCAATTACATTAATTTTCCACAGCAGAGAAATACATATTTCATTTCCATCTCCCACTAGAGATGGGGCCCAGGGATTCTGTTTCGAAAGGCTCTTATCACTAAGTAACATTCGTACCCCCAAAGGAACCTTTGGCAGTCACTGGTCCATTGATATAATTGAGCAAGGTATGAGCTGTCTGACACTGCCATGGCATTGCTCAATAGCGCTGTGCACTAAGCACTCGGAACAATGAAGCTTCAGCAGACGGCCGCATTGTCAATAAATTTCAATTACACTAATTGCCAGGAGTTCAATGAGTGCACTTTCAAAGGGGAGGGGGAAGGATGGATGGAAGATTTTTCAAAAAAAAAGCCTATGCCTACTAGGGCCAAAGAATAGGATGCAATAAATAAACTGCAGCTTCTAATGGGGGCATTAATGTATTTTTTTTAACATGGCTTAACAAGATTTTACAAGCTGTAGCAGTTTCAGGGATCCTGTTTTACATTTCTTTGTGACTGTCTCCAAACAACCTATACAGAGACTCAATTATGTGGCATTATCTTTCAGGGAAGAATCATTTTCTTAGGTTTTTATGTTGTTCATGTTCTGTTCAGGATGGATAAAGCACTTGAAAGCAGAATGCTGTAATGTCAATTCCATGAGCAAATGAGGCTGCTCGCTGAACAGGCACATAGCGACCAAATGCATCACCTTACTGGAGTGACAGAGTCACATATTCCAAATTAATTAGAGCTATGCAGGAAACTTAGATATACACATGTGTATTCACTGCAATCACTATTAATATTAGGCACACAGCAATGTGCACAGTGCAGATATAAGTAATTGATATACTTACCTCTTACCCACAGATTATTTACTGCAATGTCTGAACTTGCATAAAAATATTGATGCTATTCTGATCTACATCTGGGAACATTCATTTTGCTTTATATGGGCCAAGACCCCAAACTAAGTATTTTCTGTTATGTTTAGTTCTGTTTAGATTTTTAATATAGCCTTATGTGTAAAAGGGAGTTCAGGGGAAAAGGTACTTTCTTTGCTTGGTATATCTTCAGAATCTTACAGAAACTTTAAGTGAGTAGTTAAATGTTCACATTAATAACTACATGATGAAACAGTCAGAACTTACAGGACTGTTAACGGTTCCCACTGCTGTATGAACTGAATATATGAATAAACTAGGTAATTGTTTTTGTCAGAAACGACGTAAGGAGGTCTGTAGCTCAACCTTCTGCTCAAATCAGGGCCAGCTCTGAGGTCAGAACACATTACTTTGGATGTTATCCAGTTGAGTCTTGAAAATGCCAAGGACCGAGGCTGCCCAGCCAAGTAACTTGTTCCAATGCTTGAATGTCCTCATGGTGGAAAAGATTTTCTTTACATCTACTTGTATGCTGTCATCTTTCAGCTTGGGCTTCTTGCCTCTTCCATCTTCCAATGAAAGTCCTGTTCTAAAGACTGTTTAATTGCATAGACAGGGTGAAACAGTTCTAACAGACATACAACCCAAAGAGGTACACATGAAAGTACGGCAATATCAAGAAAAGGATTTGAAAGTGGGCCTCTCCTAATCCGGTTTACTGGCACTGCTGATACTCAGAAAAAAATCTTTCGGCTTTGAAAAGCCATACATAAAACTTTGGAAAGCTTTACTGTAGCCCAAGATAGAAATCTCAAAGAACTCTGCAGAAAAGATAAACAGCTTCAAAATCGGTCCAGGAAACAAAACACACTAGTTCAATATTTTTCAAGATTTGTTTCTTTAATTAGAATCTAGAGAACATAATAGTCACTTCCGTTTGATAAAATTAGGTCTTCAACACCTTAGTGCACCAATGAAAGTGGTGACAATAATGACTAAAGCTGTAAAGTCTCTATAAGATACCAGAAGTTCTTACAGTAGGTTAGCTCAAGGCACAAAAGTTAGAAACAATTGCTTATCTGCACAGGAGACTTTTAACAATTCAGTTGAGAAACATCAACAGATGAGCTCAGCTTTCTAGCAAAAGAGAGGAAAAAATGGTGGAACAAGTAGAAGACTCAATTTTCTGCTCTTCTTATAATCAAGTTTATGAGTGATAGACATCTAAAAATTAATCTGTTTTTACACCTCAGAGAGACCAGATCACAATTTGCCTGTAGTCATACAGGGAAACTAAGGAAGGTCTGAGAGCAAGACTTAAAACTCCTGGAGGTAGCATTACCCAACCACAGCATGCAGAGATTTCTGCAGCTGGCATGCTAAGCAGCACACAACTGAGTAACACCACAGCATGGGTAGGAGGCTTATCACTAATATCATAGTTTATAACGCTACATATGCAGACTAAAAGCAAATGAGGTATAGATAAGGAAAAAGGCCAGAGGTGATGTACTTCTCAGAGAGTATGTGGTTGAGGGGAATCTCCTGGACAACTCTGGAATGGAAGAAATAATCAACATTCCCAACTTGAAGAGCAAAGCAAGCCCTACACAGCAGAAGTAACAAGTGGCATTTAATAGCTATTTTCAGCAGTTTGTGAAGATTCTGAAACATTCAAAGAATGACTCTAAATATCACAGTATACCTAAGAAAAAACATGCTGGTTTTTGGTGGTTTATAATTCCAATAATTGGTGAAAACAGGAAAAGTACATGGTTAATAGTATCTAGACTATCAACCAAGGTATTTATACAAGTAAAAGAAAATTATTATCTTTTATAGGAAGGCATGCTTGATGCTATTTCATCATAACAGCAGAAATAGTATGATATAATCAGAAAATTATGGTTTGTCTTTTCTGACCTTATAAGGCAATTAGGTAAACTTATTGAAACAAAATAATTTTAAGCTTAAATCATTATAATGTTGGAATGCTAACTTAAAAACTTGAATTTGTTTATTAATATCAGATTTATTTTTTTAATCTACTGTGCTGTATTCCTTAAATTCACAGAAACAATGAGCACATTTGGCTGTTTCAATCTCTTTTTTGTAAGAGGGACAAATGAGACTTAATGCCTGACAGTAAACTTTTTGCTTCCTTCCACTTACAAAATAGAGTACTACTTCCAGGAAAGCAGAACAAACCTATATGAAACTTTCTGCATGATCCTGTAGCAATTTAAAAGGCTTTTGTTTTCCATAGATTTAAATTAAATTTATAGTATTTACTGCATATCCAGATGGAAATAAAAACTCTCTTTTGAAGTCCTGAATATTTAGATCTTCTTAGAACTTATTTCTTTAAAAAAAAATCAAGTGTGTTAAAAACTCTGGAAATCTATGAGAACAGTACCCTGTCCAAGCGTACTAGAGAAGTATGATATATTAAACCTGACAGGATGATGTTCATTAATCTTTGAAATGTAGTCGGGACACTGGTAATTCCAAGAGGCATTACATTAAAATGAAAAGCTCCCTTATGGCAAATGAAGGTGGTTTTTTGTTTCCTGTCATCATCCATTTGTAACTGCCAATAGCCGCTAGTTAAATCAATGCACCTGATAAATATTGCTTGACTGAGGAAATCTAGAGAATCATCATTTCTTAGCAGTGGGTATTTATCTTGTTTTCTTATTGCATTTATTTTTCAGCAGTACTGTACTCTGAAAACCTGCTCATACCATTCAGCTTTTCAGTAATTAACACTGGCCTAAGGGCAAATTGAGGGAGAGATGGTTTCAGACCAAAGCATATACTACAGCTGTTGCTCTACCACTTGTCCTTGTAAAGGAAAAGGTTTATGGACAGAATACCAGGATTTCTAAAGTTTTTATTCAACATCTACCTGTCCTGGCTGAATGGTAACATTTGGAAGACTTCGAAACAGAAAAGCTCTGTTTCCCATTGAAGTCAGAAAACTCAAAATTAAATACTGTCTCTATAACACAGCTCTAGAAATGGACCTATATCCCAGAAGCAGGGATCTAGTCAATGATTTACTCTTCTTCCATCTTCAAACCACTATAAAATTCAAGAGAAAATGAGGAAAATGTTTGATTATTTACTATTTAAACTTTTAGCTACCAATCATATGACTTGTACAGGAGACGCAGAAAGGTGAGTGGGGGAAAAGAAGTGTATACTTGTTATAGTCTTTAAAAACCTCATTTTTTGTTGGTTTTGCCTTTAGTATCCAAAATACGAGTGCAAATTTAAGGCTTTACATTAAATATTTCTATCTCTTGCTTATAAAAAGCCAGTATTTTTCAGAAGTATCCATTTACTTTGATTGTTCCATTATTCTACAAGTCTAGCCCACGATCCATACATTGGGACAATCCAAGATAGTGGTCATTAGATTATAAACATACTGATATAAATTTGTGTATTTTTCTTGTGTATTTTTGTGTAAAATTCCCAAACTAGTAAAAATGTTTCCTTAGCTGCATACAAAACCAAGACGGCAACTTTTCATCAGGGCCAGTGAGAAGCTATTTAATATAACAACATAAAGAAACTTATTCTAGTGATTTATTGATGACATATATTTGCCAGATAGGCAATGAAGTAGAGAAAGCAGTACTTTGAATGCTAATCTCAACTATAGGGTCTTCTCTGCAGCTATTTCCTATTTGATTTTGAGCAAGCTAATGTGAGAACTACTTGTCCATCTTGAAAACGGGCCAACAATTCCACCCAAGAGTGCAGTGTGTAGATAAAGATAATCATGGAATCATAGAATCATTAGGTTGGAAAAAACATTTGAGATCCTCAGCTCCAACCATACCTGTCTACTATGAAATCATGTCCTCAGGCACCTCATCTACCTGCCTTTTAAACAACTTTTGCAATGGTGACTCAACCACCTCCCTGGGCAGCCTGTTCCAGTGCTCGATAACCCTTTCCGTAAAGAAATTTTTCCCAATATCCAATCTAAACTTCCCCTGCCACAACTGAAGGCCATCCCCTCTTGTCCTATCACCTATCACTTGGGAGAAAAGACCAATACCCACCTCTCTACAACCTCCTTTTACGTAGTTGGAGAGAGCAATAAGGCCTCCCCTCAGCCTCCCCTTCTCCAGGCTAAACAACCCCAGTTCCCTCAGCCGTTCCTCATAAGGCCTGTTCTCCAGCCCCTTCACCAGCTTTGTCGCTCTTCTCTGGACACACTCCAGGACCTCAATTTCTTTCTTGTAGTGAGGGGCCCAAAACTGAACACAGTGTTAGAGGTGCAGCCTCCCCAGTGTACTGTACTCCCCAGGACAGGGGCAGATTCACTTCCCTGGTCCTGCTGGCCACGCCGTTTCTGATACAAGCCATGATGCTGTTGGCCTTCTTGGCCGCCTGAGCACACTATTGACTCGTGCTCAGTCAACTGTCAATTCACACCCCCAGATCTCTCTCTGCCAGGCAGCTTTCAAGCCATCCTTCCCCCAGCCTGTAGAACTGCAAGGGGTTTTAGTGTTTTATTACAGAACATGAGAAACAGAGCTAACAGCTTTTAGAGCTGTGAGGATACCACCAATAGAGCACCTCAAGTAGATAATATCTCAAGGAGAAGTTATTTCACAAGTATGGTATTTGGCAAATGAACAAGCAAAATACATATGACAAATATGCTAACAGTTTTGGTCTATAGTTGCTTAGATCCAATGCCAAACAACTCTTCTCTCCCAAGACAGAAAATTCATTGAAAATTAATTTTGCCTCATTATCATAGGCTGATTTTGGTCTGTGACCTCCGCACCAACTTAGCTGGGCATGCTTTCATTTTGAACCTTACTCTTACCTGAGATTTTTAGGTATATTTTATCCAGAATTTGAACACGCACCTGTAATAAAGGCTCGATCTAGCCAAACAGTTCATGCATGACTTGAAGCAGGAAAATAATTTTACTGAACTCAGTCCAGCTGACTATGCATTTAAAGTCACACTCATCTATATGCCCTTTGACCAAAGTCACAACTTTGCAAGATTGCCCTAGGCTTTAATGCAGTTACACCACACCATGATGAAGGCTACTATTTTGACTGAAGAACCAACAGCAAATTTTTCAGTACACGTATGGTTTCCCTGAAGAAAAGTGCAAGGGAAATGACAGCACAGAGACTATAC
The DNA here is from genome assembly GCF_032191515.1 of Phaenicophaeus curvirostris. Lineage (NCBI taxonomy): Eukaryota > Metazoa > Chordata > Aves > Cuculiformes > Cuculidae > Phaenicophaeus > Phaenicophaeus curvirostris. Next base: position 8,758,245 of record NC_091394.1, on the reverse strand, counting down.
TGCTGCCTGGCACCACAGAAGTATGAAGAGAAAAGATGCCAGAGGATTTTTCATGCATTCTGTCCCACCCTGCATGCCACAAAGACAATATTAATGCACACAACAGCCATGAAAAGAGCTATTGAAAAACAGTCTTACAACACTTAGAAAGAAGAGAAAGGAAGTATTGATGTATTCCATCAGAAATAACCAATATCAACAGCACATGCATACATGATTCCTTCCATTCCTGTTTTTGCATCATCTTTTAATATTTGACAAAGTCTTACACTTCTGGCATCACTGCCATTCAATGGGCTTTATCATGGCAATGTCACCAGGAATACTACTGTTATCTCTGCCATAAACATACATCTATAATCTCTAAAGTAAGCTTTAAGATTTGGCTTCAACATGAACAACAAAAGCTTACTCCATTCCTGTGATCTACCTTGACCTGTGAGAACTGAAAGTCAGTTCACTATCTCAACAGCCAGTTTTAGTGGAGGTGCCTTTAGAAACACAGCCCTGGCTGACTGGCATTCACTGTCTCTCTCATATCCTCATTTTCAGCTGGGATTAGCTTGCTTCTATGTTTGACAATATATATTTCACATTTGGTAATTATTCTTCATCACATTATCATAATGTGCCATGTCCTAAGGGCAACAGCCCTTTGAGATTCAGTTCTCTTGGCCTCTCCCATTAATACAAGCCTACTGGCTGTTTTACATGATTGAGGTTTGACTCACAGAAATACAAATAACATAAATTTAGGCCACTGGCTTTTTAATCTCCCTTTGGCTCCCCAGCAAGGAAAATGACAATATTCTAACCTGTTTTCCATTATAATTAAGGCTCTCATTTAGTTTATGATTTTATAATTGGAGTGCCACACCTCAAGAAAAATCACAGCTCTTTTCCATTTCACAGGCAAATCAGGGAAACACATAAAAGAAAAAGCAATTGGCTGTGACAGAAAAGATACTTATACAGAAGGAGAAGAGATCTGGTTTAGAGAGGTTCACATTTCCAAGGTGATAAAAAACACATCCACACACCACAATTGAGGCCATATTAGAGCACTGCACAAGCTACAAATTTGTTTGTATCTAGTGCAACAAGAGAAAGCACTGCCCTATAAGCATAGAAGAAGGATTAACACACTTCACTGTGCAAGTTGTTTAGTACCACTGACAGGGTCTGGTCTGTAGCCAAAAGATTTGATACCAGCAAAAGGCAACACATAACTTGACCTATAACATTATTTAAATGTGCTCATCACAGTAAAAAATAGCTCAAGATTTACAGTAGAGCTTCCCTTAGACTGGATCTTTCCAATAAGGTTAAGTCTTCATGTTGACTCTGGAGAGGTGTTTAAATTTGTTGGCTTTGACTGGGGAGATTAAGTCAGATGAAAAGGTGGTTCACCTTACAGCAAGGAACTATGAACAAGGGCTCTCACCTGAGAAGAATGAAAAGCAGAGATTTACCAAAGGTTGAACTACTAATCCCATACATAACAACCTTGGGTTTGCTCTGAAAATGTCAGAAGACTGAAGGATGTGTTTGTTCTTTCTGCTGCGAGTAATCATGCTACTTCAAAACAGGAAGAAGAACCTAAAAGAACACAAGTAGAAAATATTTTACCTTTAATCAATCACAGACAGGACAGCACATGGGTCCCAAGGAAGAAGAAAGTGATAATACAGGATTTTTTTTCCCCAAAGTCCAGAAGAATCGGTGGAGAGAAATTTAGGGCAGAAGCAATGAAGTGACACATAGACAATCTGCCACTTCAGGAGCAATGAGGACATGACTGGACTGCACAACGGTATTTAGGATTACTGTATGTGCATGGAAAAACCAAGAATGATAACAGCAGTGTGCACAATGAAGTAATGTTAAAGGTCTTCTTGTTCTTTCAGGTTACCCAGACCTCCCAGACTCCACAAGGGCCCAGATCACAGAGCTGTTGGAAGGTTATATTCAAAACAAGTGTCTGCCAAGAGAAGCGCTATTGTACTGGCATCTCTGGGGGCATTTCTGACCTGCATTTTCTCAGGTAGTGGTGCTTTTTCCAAGCTGCTGGTGTATACTCCAAGCTGGTGTTCAGTGAAGCAGATGCTCCTGTAACCGACAGGTGAGCTAGTCTCTCTGAAGGAACACAGAGAGGCACATCTTTACTAAAAGAAACCAGCCCTTTTCATCACAAGATTACTCCACAAGTAAGAACATGGTCCCAGCAAGGACAATGATGGCAGCATTTGTACTGTAGGACTCTTCAAACACTAACTTTATAAACTGATAAAGGCACTGCACGAAATAATTGCTGTTTACTGCTAGACACGCACCATATGTCCCTTTCTACTTCCTCAGCCTCCCACATATTTTAAGTTTAAAAGAACTATCATACTTTATCTAACCTTTGAGTTTGGGGAAGTGTTTCCATATAATTTTCCCATTCCCTTTGATTCTTAGTGATATCAATTTAGGCATTACTTACATTATATATAAAAACAATTAAGAAAAGCTGTTGCAAGAAAATTACTTTAATTTTCTTCCAGAGAAGGAGTTAAAATCAACCTCACTTCAACTACAATATTGCTGACTAGCAGTCAAAGAACTACACTACAAGATAACTGTGATTTTGCTGCTAGAGGTGCATATTTTTACAAGAACTACCAGGGAAATAAACTGTCTGCCATAAAGATGATATGAGAGAGACCACACATAGTACTGAGAATGTTCAGGGGTTATGTGGGATAGTGCATGATACCTGTCCTCCAAAAAAACACAGAGTTGAGGTGGCTTTGACAATTCTTTACAGAAACAGCCTTTTTTTTTTTTCTTACACAGCCAGAACAATAAATGTCTCAGTTTTTCAATGGTAAATTAAACTGGCTACTAAAAAATATTCAAATTGAAATTATATCACAGACAGGAGAAAAAAAAAAAAAACAAGGTCTGACATTATTCTACCTCATCTTTTTTCTCTACTCAAAATAAAATTAAAAATGAGAAAAGGATAATTTTTGCACAGTTTTTAATTGTTATTCTGCAGCTTCCTAAAACTGCAAGAAGCTCTGAAACTGCAGAGCAGTAAAAGGGAAAAAAAAGGAAGAGACTAAATCACTGATATTATCAATTTCATTGCAAGAAGAAAGATAAGGATGAGAAAGGAACATGCTAGGCCTGCATAATTTTGATGTTGCTGTTTCATCAGTCTACAATATTTTCCACAATGAGAAAAAAAAAAGGAACATATAAATGTTTCAGTATTTTAACTTGCGTAAAAGGTAAAAATTTTGAAGTTATGTTTATTTTGGTGAAATTGTTCTGCCATTTTTCTATATAAGCTCTTGACACATTGTCTGGCTTCATCAAACATATGAAAGATGTAGGAAGAAAAGAGAGGTTTGAACAAGTTTTCTCAGAAGCAGTCAAGCATTTCCAGAGACTAGTTGTGTCAATAAAATAAGCAATACTTTCTGTCTAAGCCATAGCAGAAATGGCTCCAAATTATTCTGCATAACCCTAAAATCTTACCACCAACTACTGACTTAGTTGAACAGCGTTCAACTCAATTCTGATAAAGCTTAGGGGTCTTACATCCCAGTGAAACAGCTGACAGACTGCAATTTTTGCCAAGAAGAATGCAATAGGGAATTTACTATTCAGCCAAAATGGATACAAAAGTCAAACAAATTCCAGTTTTATTAATTTTGCCACTGAAAAAGTTTCATAGAAGCTGAACTTCCTTCATTCTTTCCAGAAACTTGACAAAATTATTTGCCAGACTTCACTACTGCTACCTAGACAAAGCAGTTAAATGTACAAATGAATTCACAATAAGAATCTGCAAACGTGCTTACACAAATTGATAAAAATATGATATACATATTAATCTGTTGCTTTAAACAAAAAGAAGACAGCATATTTATGTTTAAATGAGAAACCGTTATGGCTTTGAGAAGAAGAAAATTAAAACTAAAATCTGACTAAGTCAACAACTGCTAATAATGAGTATCTGAGCCATAAAATTTAAAGCAGATGGGACAAAAAAGCGCATTGAAGACCCAGAAAGCTTATATTTGTACACATACTTCAGAATTCACAAAATGCTACAGCATCTGTAAATCTCATGTCATAGGGATGAAATTATAAGCACAATTATCTTGTTCATTAGGTGTGATACCTTTAGAATTAATTCACATCACACAATGGATATAAACCCTCCAAAGCCTCAGGAAATCTGAGGTCAATACTAATTTACTAACTTTGCTATACAACTGCATAAATATGTGAGGCAAGAAAATGGTTGCACCATTGTTTAGCTCTTACTCGGAATTTCAATAATATCTTACGATTCTGCAGCCAAAATCATGCTCTGGTCTTACTGCCACAGGGGCCAAACAAAGCCCTTGATATACAAGAGCACTAACATTTAAGTTAAACACATTAAATATAAAGATCAGTTTAAAAAATCAGAAATTATGGCAAAATACTCTTGAAAAAAGGAAGACAAAAGAAAAGTATCAATGGCAAATGCAGTAGCAATAAAAATTAAATTAACTTTATGATCAAAACATGGACAAAGGCACAGAATTCTGACAGATATATTTTGTAGTCAGAAAAAAAATAATCAAATATAAAGATCAATTTTCCTTGTGCAAAATTTTAGAACATTTTTTGATATTCGTTTTGAAGTTGTACTTGTCTTTCTTTGAGACACTGAGAAGAAATTATAAAACTGGAAGCTACCCTAACAGTTCTAAAGTACCCAGGCTGGACACAGCTACTACATGTATAACTAGCAACTTACATCCCTACAAACTGTACACCTAAACTGATTGAAGCAGCACACATTTCTCTTCCTTTTTTTAAAGTACTTTGCTCAGCACATCAAAAAAAAATAATGAAATCAAAAAACAGTCCTAAAAAAGAAGTCAGGATAAAATGGTCAGGTCATAATGATACTGACTATAGAACTTCACAATACTATTCAAAGATTAACTAATGATTAATTCCCATTGATAACTCCTCTTGGGAAGTAAATATTACTGATTTCTATTTTACAGCTGAAGCAACATGGGGAAAAAAGACTGAGGAACTCCTTGCTGGCTGGATATAACGTTAATATTTTCTCAAAATCTGTGTGGTGCCCTCTAGCTCATGGAACTTCTACATTGCAATGATTTCAAACATGCATTGTGCCATCAGCAATGTGACCCTGAACTGGTACAAAATCACGATGTGAATAAACACTGTAGTGGAAATAAGATACAAACACAGATAATGCACACAAAGTGTTTTGCAGATATGAACACGGGACTTCCCATTCTGGCTAAAACTTGTCACCTACCAGGCCTAATGCACTGTCTCCAGCACTAACCAGCACCAGATGCTTTGGTGAAAGATACAAGAAACTCCCACAGATACAGGATAATCTGGCTCCCTTGAAGGTCTCATCCTAATCCCTTTAGTTATAGATTCCCTTAAATCCTGATGCATGAGGGGGTTTATCCCTTCAAATACTCTTTTTTAGCATTACTATCATAACTCTGGATATTCTTGTTATCCATATAAATGCCCCTTCCCTCTTTGAAGCTTGAAAAATTTTTTATTTCACCTTCATCCAGAGCCAATGGGTTCCACAGTTTATATAGGAACCTTTTGATAAATGCTTCTTTATTCTTAAGAGACAGGGAAAACTAGTCTCCTGATCTTTGTTCTCTTCCGCATTCTTTTTTTTTAACAATATACTGTATTACTCCTATTCTCATCTGACTCCACAGGTAAACAATCACTTCAGATACTGTTATGTTTTTAGCCTTTCCTCTGCTTTTATCTGAGCCTGTCTAACTCCACAATATTTTTTTCCAGGATGGAGTTTCCATTAACACCCAATAAATTTTATATAACACCACATTTCTGGCTGGTACTATGACTGTGTATGCAATTACTTTAATTTCTTTCTATATTTCTTCAAAAAGCATGTGCCTCACAGGTACCTAGTCTGACTGAGTCTATGTGAAATTCCTTAGGGCTTCTCTGGATTTGATTAACAAGTAACCTACAAAGAGGTTATCTACCAATAACGTGGTGTTGCTGCCTCATTTCTCCTTCCTCTTTCCAGATAACTAATAAATACATTACACAACAACAGACCTGGTACAGAAACTTGTGGCTATTAACCTTTTGCCATGATGAAAATGGACCATTTGTTCCTGTTTTGTCTCCTGCCTCTCAGCTACTTTTTGATCCATGATATTACATTGCCTCACGGCTACTTGGTTTCTTTGAGGAGAGATATTATCAATCCACAGCCTTCAAAAAACCGTGCATGACCAGCCAAACAATCACACGATAGCTTACAAATCATGACATATTAAGACATAATAACAGGTCTGTTTCTCCTGGTGTCCTGTTTCTGAGTAAGACTGATTCATGATCACGAGCGTTACTCGCTGAGCTTCTAGATTGGAATTTGTTTTCAATTTTTTCCTTTTTACAAAAATTTCTTATTTCATTTCTTGACTTCCACAATGAAGAATTTTAAAAAAAAAAACAGACTAAGGTAATATAGGATTTAAGCGAAAACCCCAAGAGCCAGCGGTGCTGAGTAATCTCACCTGTGACCCTGTCAGAAGCCTTCTGAAAACCATATGTAACATCCTCTCTGTTCATTTACTGATGCATTCAAAGAGTTTTATAATATTAGCCTGCCAAATTTGCTTTGCAGAATTATATGATAAGAATCATTTAAGCTGGAAAAGGCCTTTAAGGTCGTCAAGTCCAACTGTAAGCCTAGCACTGGTCCACCACTAAACCATGTCACTAAATGCCACATCTATACATCTTTTAAATACCTCCAGGGACTGTGGCCCAACCACTTCCCTGGACAGCCTGTTCCAATTCTTGTCAACCCTTCTAGTGAAGAAATTTTACACCCCCTACACAATTTGAGGCCATTTCCTCTTGCTTGTTATTTGGGAGAAGAGACCATCACCTGCTCACCAGTCTCTTTTCAGGCAGTTGTAGAAAGCAACAAGGGCTCCCCTTAGGTACAGATTGTTATTTTCCAGCTCCTTTTTCTATTTTACTGTTACTTCAGCTAAGCACATAGTAAGGTTCATGAGCAAATAGTCCCACAGAGCTCCTCTAAAACCTTTTAAAATTATTTGGTCAGCATGTCTACTCTCTTATAATCTGGCCAGTTAGCCCATTTTTATGCAAACTGCTTGTTTCATTAGAAGTCCAGCCAAGCCATACTTAAAACTCCTTCAAAAGTCTTGGATGTACACCATTTGGTGTGATGGTTTACTCCTTTTGAAATTATCACTGTTTTACTACAACTTTCAAAAGTATAGGTTGAAAAAACAACTTGCTTTCTTACAGATCAGTAAACCACTGAGAGAAAATAAGTGTAATTAATCAAATGTTCTATGTGAATACATTAATTGTATAGAAAATTCACCCAGTGGATAAGGGAATGGCTGTGGATGTTGTCTGCCTTGGCTTTAGTAAAGTCTTTGACAGTGGCTGCTCATACTTTGGATGGAAGTACTCTTCACTGAGTAAAAAACTGGCTGGATGGCCAGGCTCAAAGAGCTGTGGTGAATGGAGATAAATCCAGTTGGCAGCAGTCACTGAGCTGCTAGAGTGTGTCCAAAGAAGAGCAACAAAGCCAGTGAAGGGTCTGGAGAACAAGTCCTATGAGAAGTAACTGAGGGAACTAGGGTTGTTTAGTCTGGAGAAAAGGAGGCTGAGGTGAGCTCTTATTGCTCTCTACACTTATATGAAAGGATGTTGTAGTGAGGAGGTTGCTCGTCTCCTCTTCCAAGGAACAAGCAGTAGGATGAAAGAAATTGGCCTCAGGTTGTGCCAGGGAAAGTTTAGGCTAGATATTAGGAAATGTTACTTCACTGAAAAGGTTGTCAAGCATTGGAACAGGCTGCCCAGGGCAGTGGTTGAGTCGCCATCCCTGGAGTTATTTAAAAGATGTGTAGATGTGGCACTTAAGGACTTGGTTTGGTGATGGACTTGGCAGTGCTGAGTTTACAGTTGGACTTGATCATCTTAAAGGTCTTTTCCAATCTAAACAATTCTGTGATTCCGAGAAAACTTTTTTTGGAGTTAGTTCAGTGGTGAACTCTAATCACAACCGAAAGCAGAGACAATAGATAGAATAGCTGCAGAGGGAAAAGACAAGATATATTCAGGGCAAATATCATGCCAAACATTACCATAGTTAACTGCAGAAGCCATGTTTATGGCTATTTTTTTACCTTTTTGAAAAGAGGTTCACACATTTTATTTCATTTCCTCTATCTATGAAATCTACCCTTTTGGAGAAAAAGAGAAGTTCCATATTGGGATAATATCTTTCTGTCAGGACTAGATGAAACAGGTAGTATTATAACATAGCTTACAAAAACCATATGTACTCGTTGGAAAGACCTCTGCGCATTTACAATTTAAAATGTAAACTGCAAGGGTTTCACTTCTTCTCAATTGCCATTGCCCTGCTGCCGTGAGTCTTGTGCGCCTGGTGATCTATGAAAGCAGCCTGGAAGATGTGCAAATCCCTCTAAGAAGCTGTCATACTTTAGGTTTGAAAAATCTTATAGGATCAGAGGGTATACCTAATTCTGTCACCTGCAGTAGCTAAAAGCAGACCAGTAAGAAAGTTCTGCTCAGACTGTTGCTGGTTGCTAGCATCCAGGAAGACAAACAGATGAAGAAAGTAAATAAACAAACTCTCTCAGAAAGAGTATATTACCTGGGGAAGGATATATGGTTCCTTTTCCAAATCACTAATACAAATATTGGCAAGGAGATGAGGGACGTATCTCGTTTGTTTCACTTGACAGATAAAAACCTTCTGTGTGGCTAAGAACAAAGTTAAAATGTTTCTCTTGTTTTATTGTACTTGTTCCACTACAAATTTGACATGTGGGTTCCAGAATCTCAAAGTTTCACAGTATTTGAAAAGTGAGATTTGCAAAACAAGAAAAGCAATTCTATTCTCTTGTGTACCTTCACGTGGCCGACTGCATAATTTGTACTTACCAAAGCTCATGAATCAAAAGGAAATTCTGCTGCTTGAGGCTTCCATGCCGATCAAGATCTCCCCCAGAATTGGTAATTCCAAATGCAAAAACAGTGAAGCATAAAAGAAGACACAGGCCAAGTCCAGTCACCTTTGTAAAGCTCCTGAATTTGTACTTTATGTTTTAATACTGTTACTATGGTCTGACAAGGTCACCGTACAGTGCCATATGAGATGCTGCTGCACTCTTTTGAGTATGAATTGTTTAGCTTTCCTGCATCTGGAAAGCACACCACATGGGAAATACTGGTTTAGATATAATTTTAAAGCAAAAGCTGATTTCCAATAAAGGCTGCAATTGCAAGAAGATATGAATTTACTCACAAACAGCAGACAGTACTTAACAATTTTCCAAGATATTTTTGGCACAATAGTTATATTATAGTGCCATCCACTGACTCTCCCCTGCAAGTACGCGCACTGACACACACAGCTGCTGTTTTACATTGAGTTGGCTTAATTCCCACTGAAGGGCCAACCATCCCCAGACAGATATATTCCCAATTCATTTCCTTCTGCAATGATAACTGTGAAATTTACCCAGCTCACAAAGGAAGAGAAATAATTTCTCTAATAGCCTTAATGGGTTTTTAGAGACCTTGGCTAGCAGCCAAGAGAGACTTAGACATGGCTTTGCAGGCAGCATGAATACGGAGCTTACTTTCATATGTGTGGGTGCACGTGCGTTGTGTGCATGGTTTTATTGTGAGATACATTTCAGAAAAAAAAAAAAGTATTAATTGAACCCCATCAGCACTGATGTGCCCACCAGTAGTTTTCCCTCACTGACATCAAGGGATATGAATGAAAACTAATTGTGCTTCAAAGAAAAGGCAAATCACAAGTCTGTTGTAGGATTAGGTTTTTCTTTAATTAAGATTGTTGAAATAAACAGCAAGAGAGCTGTTATGGACTTTTTCATGTATACTTTAGTTCCAGTTTCTCTATTGAAATGTGAGACTATCATGTTATTACAAAAGAAGATCAAAGAGAAGAATACACTAGAAAAGACTGAAAAGCTTTCGGAAATAAAAAAGACAAAGCATTAAGCTTTACTAAGTAAAATTTCCTGAAATTGTCCACCAAATAAATGTTTTTAGTATTTCAGTTACAAAGAGTTGAATAATAAACTCTTACAATTAGAATTCATAGTATGTGCCTTACTCATAATCTCCTTCAAACAGAAGTGGAGCATGTAAAGATAGATTATAGCAAAAATAACTTTGACAATTCAGGGACTGCTATAATTACCACAGGAATATAGAGTGGTCAGTTTTTGTTATAATAGATATTCATTGACTGGCACATAACATTCCAGCACAGAAGAATGTTCTCACACACCAGCATAAACACACTGCAGAGACTCTGCAGCATTTTAAAAATCCTATCAAGGAGGATCCAAGTCTTGTGGCAACTCCCATACTTAGCAAAGGATGACTGAGCCATGAAGAGCTTCAAATTAAGAGTGGATGAGAAGTACAAGGGTTCTCCAGCTGGTTAGACTATTTAGTATCAGTTCTGCACTGCACATGCATGCATATTCTTACAGAGGTCACAAAACACAATGTTACGTATGCTACTGTGCCTGTAATGCATATGATGTGATCAGAACTTTAAAAATCCTTCTCTGTAGCAAACTATCAATGCTTGGACACAGACTTAAAAAATGTTTAACTGCAACAGTTTTTAGAAGTTAATGCATAAATGATAGGCAGAAGAAGTAGGCAAGCCATAATGCATCTCCTCAAGTTAACTGCTATAAATACCTGACCTGGCCATACAGAAGGTCACAGAATCATAGAATCATTATGTTTGGAAAAGACCTCTAAGATCTTCATTGACCATTAGCCCAACACCACCATGCCTATTAAACCATGTCCTGAAGTGCCATACCTACAGATTTTTTAAACACTTCCAGGGAAGGAGACTCCATCACTTCTCCAAACAGCCTGTTCTAATCCTTCACCACTCTCAGTAAAGAATTTTTTTCCTAATATATTCCTAAACATCCCTTGACACAACTTGAGGCCATTTCCTCTTGTCCTATCGCTAGTCACTTGGGAGAGGAGACCAGCAGCCCCTCTCTACAAATTCCTTTCAAGTAGTTGTAGAGAGCAACAAGGTTTTCCCTCAGCCTCCTCTTCTCTAAACTAACAACCCTACTTCCCTCAGCCACTCCTCATAAGTCTTAGACTGCAGAGCCTTCACCGGCTTCACTGCCCTTCTCTGGATATGCTCCAGCAGTTCTGGCTAATGCAACAGTACAACTCATAACCTTGGGTTTCAGGTTAGTTCAATGATACCTGACCGCAGGGTCCAAATATACTGAAAGTCACCCACATAAATACAAGAAAACAGCAATACACAAAGATATAATATTTGGAAAAGGAACTCTTTTTATAAGAAAGTCAAGGGTCATGAAGACTTCATTTGCACTCCTGAATCCTAAGGAACCGCCTTTTAAACTGTTCCTTTCAGTGTTACTGGAATAGATTGATTTTATTTCAACTGAACTTTGTATCTGCAACCATCTTGATTTTTTTCAATCTCAAATGTGAGTTATTTTTCACAACGGCATTGGAAGCATGGACTAATTTTGTTCTCACAGAAAAGGAACAAAAGTCCAAATTCACCAGTTCTGCTTTAAACAAAACCCCTTTTTCAGACCTCTAGTCTCAGCATAGCAGAGATTAAATGATGGTTTAAACTTGACTCTCTTGAGAAAGGTATTTAAAGCTGTTTGAACATTTTATCCCTTTTCTAAGAGCTGCAGTGCTAAAAAGAATTTTCCTCCTCAATGACCACTGAGGTCTGATGGAGATAATATCAAAAATTTGCTGGATTTTAGCAGTCATGAAAGTTGGAGACTAAGCATACGCCCTAGAAGCATGCCATATATATGCATCTCCAGAGGCAAAATTGCAACGTAGCCACAGCAATACTTTTTTTGTATTTAATATCGTTTCTAGCACCTGAAATCTCATCTTCTGTTTTCCCTGCTTTTTCCAATATCCATTAGTGTCTTTCATCACAGCTTCTGCAGCACATGTATATCAACTGGCCAACATATATTACTGTCATCTTTTAGGGGTCAGGAAGCTCAAAATAACTTTAGAATAGTTGCTAAGTGTAAGAGACATCTTACAATGCCCAGCCTGACAGAACTGTAAAACGAATGGCTGTGATTGGAACATAATATGCTGTATTTTAGGTCCATAACCTTTAACATCAGATACCCAAGGCTGCTCATTTTTCAGAACTACTGCACAGATCCCAGGTCCAGCCCTGCCAGACGAAAATCTGGTGCTCCCAAGTACGTCCAGACTGTCATTTGAAAGGAGCTCTCCATTCAGTTCCAGATTCACCATCCATCTAGGCAGCAATACCAGACATGAAGCCTTAGGCAAAGCAGAAGGCCACCTTCTAAAACACGCAGAAATCTATTTCCCTAAAGGCTCAGGAAAGCTTTGCATGGTTAGCATGCTGTCAGGCATACCCAGGCAAGGTTTTCCTCAGCTGCTTGCAATGCCCAGGAGGTGGACAGAGTGCAGAACACATCATGTCACAAACACTTTTGTGGTCACTTATCAGAAAAGCCACATAGATTTAACCAACAAAAATTAAAGTTAACTTTATGAAGCAAAATCCCATTCAAACTTCTCCTGATTTTTTTTTTCTTTTCTTGTTTGCAAGATAACTGCTTTCCAATTAAGCTGCGTTCTGGTTAGGTTTTCTTCTTTAAATTCTACCTGGACAAAACGCAATAGCAATGTGGATTAGTACCTCTTCCAAAGAGACAGCAGAGAAATTAAAACCACACATACATAAAGGTTCAAATTTATGTGATTGTCTCCACATCATATAGGCAGGACAGTTTCTCGTGTTTCATTACAATTTCTCTGTTAAGTTCATTCATCTTGTTTCCAGACTGTAGTTATATTCTTCAATTTACATGGAAAAAGACATGTGTTGACCTGCCATGTTCTCCAGCCAATCTTCTTACAGTCACAGCAATGGGTTTTTTTACAGGAAAACTTCAGACCTTCCCTGTTTTGGGGCCAATTTCAGAATTATTTAAGCCTTCTATTAAAATCTCTACCTACATTACTTCTCCTTGAACCTAAAATTTCAACATCATTTTTTTATCCTGTTTAATTCAGTACTTGATAAGTCTGTGTTTCAAATTCAGAGGAAATAGGATCAAACTAAACATTCTGTGCACATTGTTTTTGCAGCAAATTCCTTAAAAGATTACGGCTTAGAAGAATACCCTAGATTCATGTCGCAGACTGAGACTTTCAACACTGTGTGTTAACGTGTGGGTTAACTGTGGCTAACAGCTAAACGCCTTCCCAGCTTCTCACTCGCACCCCCTCCTCAGCGAAGCAGGAGGAGAAATAAGGATGAAAAATCTCCCTGTCGAGACAGGGGCAAGAAGATTGCTTACCAGCTATTGTTGTGGGCAAAACAATCTCAGCTTGGGGAAAATTCACTTACTTTATGGCCAATTAAAACAGATTCAGGTAGTGAGAAACAAAGACAAGCATTGAAAAGACGTCTTTCCTTCCCACTTTGCCGTGCCCAGCATGAAGTCCTTCACTCCATGTTCCTCTCCTTGTCTACCCTAGAGAGGCACAGGAGGTGGTGGTGGGAGGCATATGGTCAGTACACAGAGTGGTTCCTCTCAATTACTCCTTCACCCTTATAATTTTACACAGCTCTGTGATGGGCTGCAGTCCTTCAGGAACCTGCATGTATGGTGTTTTCCACCATTTCTTACACACGCTTTCCCCAAGGTACCGCATGCTGTCTGCTGGACTCAGCTGTGCCCTGGTGGATCCACTGGTGTCCAGCACAGGGCAGCCCCAGTGTCTCCTCACAGAGACCTCCCCTGCACATCTCCTCTGCTAGTACCAGGGCACCTGTACCCAGTACAGTAGAAAATATGAGAATTTACACATATTAAGCCCAGAAGGAACCAGCAGAAGGTTCATTCTAACACAAACTATTGTGTTTTACTCCGATGTGCCCTGCCCTGGTTAGAAGCTTACCTTCATTTACAAGACATTAATCATTTTTTATTTGAATGCTGAGGGACATGGTTTAGTGTTTGATAGGAATGGTTGGACTCAACGATCTGGTGGGTCTCTTCCAACCTGGTTATTCTATGATTCTATGAAGATTAAGACTGAAACTGCATCACTCATCAGCTTACGTCATTCCACCATTTAAGATGTGCACCTTAATTTTCAGCCAAACTGCCCAGTTTCAGTTGACTTACTGCTTTCTTGCTAATGAGGGAGAGTATGTAGGAACCCTGGCACCTCAGTCTTACCAGCACTACAACTACAGTGCTTTGGCCATCCTGAAGTTCAGTGCCCAGTTTCTCAGTGTTACTTATAACTCACACTTTACCAAATCACTGACAGTGTAACATTGGTCACTGTTTTCTCAGCTGTCACCAATTTTATTGGGTTTTTTTTCACTAGATTTGAACAGCTGAAATGAAGCCTTCTAGGTGAAGGGCCGTCACATGCATTTTAATAATCTCTCACTTTCCAGGCAGCACTGGATTCAGTTCAGCAGTGACCTCTTTTGGGGCTTTCAGCTGTAGGAGACCATTCTTTTTTCTCCCACAGTTTGCAGGCACATGCATTGTAAGAAGTATAATTTGCTGTATATCATTTATTTAATTTTTAATTCCATACCAATGACCAATAATGGGCACTTGTAAGTTGAAAATCAAAAGAAACGTCAAAATCCCTCTCTATAATATTGGAATCTATGGAACTGGGGAAAAGAAATTCATCAGTGTATTTATACAATGACATTCACTATTTTCCTTCTTGCAGAAAATATAAAACAGAAATAGACATGGTAAAACAATCAATAACAGCTTTATTTAAAAGAAACAAAGAGAACGTGTAAAAGCTTAGCCAACCTTAAAATAAAAAACTGTCCCTTACTAAACAAAGTCCCACATTACATAATCTGGCCCCAAAGCTCTCCCACGAGCTTCACGCAGAATTTGATCTACCTGTAACAGCACCCAATCCAGCTCTCAGAAGAGAAACCTCCTTCCCACGACAAGGATACCAGGAAGCTCACACACACTAGAGTTAGGCTCAATCTATTAATAGCACAAGCCCTAAGGTAACATCTTGGGACTGCTGAATAAAAAGGCTTGAAACTAGAGGTCTGGAAACTTTTATCCATTCTTCCTTGCAGGGATGCCCTTCCCTTTTGCCCTGATTTTCAAGCTAATAACAAACTCCAAACATGCACAAATCTCACAATATCCTCTAAAGCTCTACAGCATCCCCTTTTATCGTCATCACCTCAAGGCTCAGCTGCACGTCTACCCTCCTTTCATGCAAAGCTCATGTTATTAAAATCCACCCCACCTCTAGCCATCCCAGCCTGCACTACCCTGCAGCCTGCAGGTCTCTCCCAGCTGCTCAACGAGATTTATTCTCAAGGAAAGGCACAACATCTCCTCCAACTATTGAGCTTTCCTGGCCCTGAATGCAGGGTGCTGCCCAGCCACAGGCCTGTAAACAAAACTTAGCACACAGTGTGTATTCAGTGAGAAAAACAAACAGTTCAAATATTCATCACACCATTCCTCATAGAATTTTAAAATACTAATAGTGAGCAAGTGTGGTGCCAGATGGAGGTGTATGTGCAAATAGATGATCTATGTGGGCTGAACATTGAGAAATCGTATGTTAAACCTTAAAGAGCCAGAGGTCAGCACAGCAGGCGAGGCAGAAAACTCACAATACAGAAAAAAGTTTACATGTGGATTTGAGAAGTATCTACTGATGGAGTTGCATCAGTCCAATGTTCAGTGTTTTTTAAATTCCATCTTGCATATTTTTTTGTTGTGTCACTGTGGGTTTTTTCTCTCTCTCTTTTTTTTTTTTTAAAGGTGATTGCCCTTGTTAATTCCATAGTTTATTGATAGGATTTTTCTTTTTCTTTTTTTTTTCCATGTACTTTCAATAAAGTACAAGTACCCCTCACCACAAGAAGGATGTTGAGGCTCTGGAGAGAGTCCAGAGAAGAGCAACAAAGCTGGTGAGGGGGCTGGAGAACAGGCCTTATGAGGAATGGCTGAGAGAGCTGGGGGTGTTTAGCCTGGAGAAGAGGAGGCTGAGGGGAGACCTCATTGCTCTCTACAACTACCTGAAAGGAGGTTGTGGAGAGGAGGGTGCTGGGCTCTTCTCCCAAGTGACAGGGGACAGGACAAGAGGGAATGGCCTCAAGCTCCACCAGGGGAGGTTTAGGCTGGACGTCAGGAAAAAATTCTTTACAGAAAGGGTCATTGGGCATTGGAACAGGCTTCCCAGGGAGGGGGTTGAGTCACCTTCCCTGGAGGTGTTTAAGGCACGGGTGGACAAGGTGCTGAGGGACATGGTTTAGTGTTTGATGGGAACGGTTGGACTCGATGATCCGGTGGGTCTCTTCCAACCTGGTTATTCTGTGTGATTCTGTGTGTGTGAAGTATTCTTTTGCTGGGTCTGAAGTTGTACAAGCTCCAGTACATAATTATTATCTCCCAATCCTGATGAGTAGCACTGTGTATGCCTTCTTGAACTAACTCCACAGAGAGAGGAAAGGAAACAGCTTCATATTAGAGGAGGATGCACTTAGTTAGGACACAAAATTTGCAACACTAGGCAATACTAGGCAATAACTAGGATGATTTACCAGTGAGTTTTAGTTCTTCTACATTGGTAGTCCATACTGGTATATCAAAGCACTATAAAGTTGGAACTGAATGTTGTCACCAAGAAACAGAGGCACAGAAGGTTTAAATGACTCACTCCAACTTACACAGCAGGGTAATCATAAAATCAGTTAAATAATGGTTTTCTAGGGCAGGTAGATCAGACTGACTCTTGGCTAGCAGGTATGGCCATTGTGTCACACAGGACACAGACAAAACGGGGACCAGTAGATTTGAGAGTGAGAGTTCTGTCATTTAGAGTTCCTCACCCAAAAACCTGTCTAAAAAATGAGGCATACAGTTGTATGTTTCTGCTGTAGTTCATATAGCAGTTAGCTGTGATGTTGAGCTCTTTATTATGTTACTAAATCACAATATCTCAATTATGTTCTGTTATTACACCAAAATAATACAATATTCTTAAGTCCCAAGTGACTACAAGAGACAAAAAAATATGCTCCACTGTACAGAGCATGAAAATTAATTTGCCTCTAGATATAGAACTGTATCTGGAGAAAAGTGGAAATGTACTGTAGATAATTAGGTCAGACTTGAGGGCCTCCTAAGCCTGCTTTTGACCCATAATATCTCTAACTTATGGATGCAGTTACAAGAAAACTGTTATACTCCAGATGGAGCACAGATTTAAAAATCTTTGCTCATCATACCATTTGGGATTTTCTCGTAGACAGTAAAAAGCAGAGACTTGTAGGAATGAGGATTTAAATTATATACTTATTTTGGCATTGTAACTGAGCCTAATAACATTGGTTTGCAGCTCAGGAGAGATACTAGTATTAATGCACTTTAATGGTTATCAGTATATGCAATGCTGTGGGATTTTGACAACACTAGCATATTTGTAATTCCAGATTTAATTAATTTGTGGTATAAATATATTTCTCAAATCCTATATACCTCGCTTCACCCCTCTGCTCAACCCACTCACGAGTGCAAGCTCATTCAAAGAAGGGTAGAATCCAGAAAGCTGCAGCTGCTGTTCTCTCTGCATTTTTTAATGAGAAAGTAAAATAAAACTCTAATTTCATTCCATGGTTGTCTAAAACATAATAAACACAGCAAGCCTACTTCCATGAACAATAAAGAGTGTTCCTATGCTAGTATTTTCTTCAACTGAGGAAAGTGCTTTTGAAGCAAATGTCTCAATTCACCCGAGTTACTATATTTTTATTTGTATTATGCAGCAGTCTCTCAGAACTTACTTGATGAAATTAAACTGGAATATACTCGCTTCCCAGCAGCACACCTAAGGTACATCAGATGAAAGCAAGTCTTGAGCCCTACAAGGCTGTTCCTATTATGTTGGGCTGATTTAATAGTTAATATTGACATAGACTGTAAGGGTGTGTCTACAGGTCCATCTTCTGAGGACAGTTCACCTTGATATATTTAAGCTTTAACAGCATTCATTTGTAAGGCTACAGCAGTGGATTGTTGTGTATAAGAGCAGGATAGCTGGACAGCAGCAAGACCTAGATCTGTATTTAAGTACCCTCCTTCCCAGGTGGGTTTTATTATATCTGGTTTTTATTGTATTTTTAAATCCAGCTTCTGCAGTTTCGTTCACAAGTTCTGACCATAGTTCAAATGGACCAACCACTCAAATACACTGCAAGGAATCATTATCTCTGCAAAGACTGGGCAGGACATATCTTCTGTGCAGAGGAAGAAGTGGAACATGCAGAGTCCCAGTCTTCAAAATAAAATAAAAGCACAGTACCAAACAGCCAGGCAATCACAGCCTGAACTGGCTTGGATTAATTTGCCCTGCTGCAGCTCTGAATGTAGCAGTTTACCTAATATCCTTAAGTATTGTAGCGAATGAAGCTCAAAGCCAAACCATGTAAATGCTGGTTTACACCACACATACACGAACACACATGTCCCACTACATTTTCTGTTTTCTCAGACCATACTTGTTTACCTGTCAATGAGGCGAGTACTAAACCTGCTAGTTCGGACAGTTTCAGTCCGTCTAAATCTTGTGATCAGTGGACTGGAGGGATTGTGTCTCTCTTTTGATGCCTTCTTCTTACTGCTTCCGAATATAACAGGTCAGTGCAGCATGTCCTAACTCTTCCATATCCATAATTCTTTCTTTAAGAGCCTGAAGTCAGTCTCATGATAGTAAGTCTGCTTCTAAAAAACTAGAGATGTCCTTATTTTTAAAAAGTCATTAAGGACTCAGTATCTTCAACTATCTTCTTGGAGCTGTTGGATATTTGGCACAAGTCCTGAATCTTCTGGAGGACATAGCCAGGTCACCAAGAAAAAAAATCAGAGAACAAAATGCCTACTAAGCATTACACTAAACAGCTAAACCAACCAGATGCTTTATCTGTGGAGTCAGCAGTCTTGAAAACTTAATTTTCAGATGATATTAATAATATGTGAACTACTGCAAAATATTCATCATTCCCAGATCACTGTATTAGCAAGAACAACTCAAATAATTCGGTTTCACATGGGTTTTGTGTACCTAGATTTTCTGTGGCTGCTCAGTTGTAAGACTTCAAAACCTCTAACCTGATAAAAATAGAACTGGTCAGGTAGTCTGTCGTCAAATGTATTATTTAAAGAGTACTGCTGTTATTCATCAAAACCATTCTTCAGCAAATAGCTTTTAGCAGCATTTGACCAATTCTGTAGCTGGTTGAATATTATTCACTGAATAAATTAATTCATGTATAATGGCATAATTTGCTGAATAATTTATTTGAGGAATATTTTTTCAAGTATTTGACAAGCTCCATTAAATTCCTATAAAATCTAAGACATCGCCTAATTAAAAATAATTAAATGTCTGTTTACAAAAATTGGCCTTATTCCTTGGTAAGTTATACATGCTTTATGGCATTTGACTAACTCTCCAGTTCCTCAATAAAGTTTGGATAACCAAGACAGGAAAGCAGGCTGAAAGTGTTTGGAGTTTTAAGCTTACCTTTTCACTGGTGTTTACATATGCCAAGACTCATAAAATATATGCTGAAAGAAGCTACATACATGTTTATACCTGTGTATATTGTGGACTGCAGTTAAGATTTACATTTCAGACAATCAATTTAATAGAGATTCTTTTAGGAAAATTATTTTTAAAATTATTTTTATGAATTATCAACAGGAATCACATTTTGATGTAATGTATTTCCTTTTTACTGTGATTTAACATTGTAGCAAATGTCATGATTTAAATGTCCTTTGTGTAGTATGTAGACATATAGATGCAAGTATAAATTCATACTCTTGTACATGTTCACTGAAAGATGACATTTAGGTTTACATGTCGTTAATTTCCAGTAAAATTGTTATAATTGTTATCTCCATATTTCACATCTAATAGATAGGTATTGATAAACTAAGTAATAACATTTTTCAGAAGCCTGTGCCTCCTTTTGTCACAGTTTTTGAGTATGAATCTAATTTTCCATGATGTAGTTCTTTCCTATATGTTAGTAGCAACCAAAACATTAGCCTCATTCTCTATTGCCTAGTAAAAAAAATAGTCTGGATGAAAAGTATGAGGCTAGTACTTCACTGTCAACCCATTAAGCTTAGGGAAAAGCTATGTATATATAGATGAGATCCATTTATTTAATAGATCAAAATGATTCACCCCTAGAAGAAGGTGAGAAGGTGGTAGAGGGAAGCTGTTCATGAGATTATCCTATTGGAAGGATTTTCGGTACATGGGATTATCTGTAATGAGATTAACTGCTGGGAGATCAAATTCTGAATGGATGTTTCAGGGAGACAAAATGCCCACTGAAACAAAACAGAAGCAGGAGGTAAAAGCTACAGGGTTTAAGATAAATTGTAGTCTTGAAAGTCCTGTTGTTCAGGCAGCAATAAGAAGAAGACTGGTTGGCACACATTCAAGAGACATGTCAACTGCAAATCAGTAAAGGTCTAGGACAGTGTTAGGAAGAGGCTTTCTAACAAATGAAACAATGTGGAAATGTGATAAAAGGTGGCCACTGATGTTTCTGCATCAATGGGTGGCTGAGAATTCTTATGTAAGCAGCAAAATGGTGCTGCGAACAATCACAATGTCTGTTATGTTTTGTGTACGGTTATAGAGATCAGCTAAGACAGGATTTTAAATAAGAGCAAATAATGGAGGACAAAGCTACAAAACATTGCACAAAGAATGGGTAACATTTATTCTTAAGAGCACCTCTAGTAACTAGTCAGGAAACAAATTTCTGAACTTCTTTCTACTGGTGCAACATTTAGACAAAACAGAAAGTTGTTGGAAGGGGTGGAGAGGTATTGACATATCATAAAAACATGTGGAAAGCAATTGTCACTAAATCTTAGGTCAAAATCAAGACCAATATTTTCCAGAAGTTTCAGTCCGACCCAGTATTTTGGCACTTCTAATTTACAGACACCACTAGCAGTTGTGTTTTTGAGGCATAGCCCAAAACAAAGGTAAGGATTCTACATCTGTCCGGAAATGCAACTATAGCTTCGTCTCTCAAATCTTAATCATTACTCACATCTTTTCCTGCTCTTAGGGCAGAAGCCCATGTGGGTCACAGTTTCCTGTAGCAACTTCCTGTAGCATATATAGTAGAGACATCTGAAGGTTAGTTTTTGAAAAGCCATGTAAGACATTGCTCAGAAAAAGTACCCTCTCTATACGAGAACTATTTTATGTCCACAGAGATATTTGCAGTTCCACAAGTTGTAAGACATGGGACTTCTGTTTTAAGTAGAAACAATTATAAGGAATAACTGGAGGGGTCTGGCCCTCTCTCACTCTATTAAGACATGTCAACACTCACTTACGGTTTGTGGTGTGCTCCTCTGTTGAAATGTCCTTGGCTATTCCGTACACCATATGTGGGAGGGCATAGGGCAACGGTGGCTACCTAAGGAAGCCCCAGACTTGCAGGTAGCCATGAAGATGCAGTACTTCATTGCAGAAGCGTGTTTCAGAAGGAGAAAGAAAGAACATAATGCAAGCATGAGATTGTGCTGAGTGGGACACCAGATCTAGGAAAACAAGGGTTGTATGTTAAGCTGTGAGTTACCAAGGGTATTTTTAAGGCTTCCTCAGGCCTTGCAGGAGTCAAAGACTCTTCACCTGGCAGCTGCAGCACACACCCAAGAAGAGGTAGAATGGGCTGAGACCTCTGCAGCTTAAAGGGATTAAAACACCTGCTTCCCATGCCCCTAAAAAGCATCCAATCAAGGGACTCCAAAGAGGAAAACAACTATTTTTCCTTAGAAAGATTGTTTCAAGGAATTGTTTCAAGGGATCATTTAGTTCCACGTTTTTCAGATAGATATGTGCATGTGTCTGTAAGCCCACATTCATATTCTTTTACTTCACACATACAATTCAGTATCGTAGGTTTAAATGATAACTGCTTAATACAGTTCCATGCAAACAGGCACTGTAAATCCATTTGTAAAACTTCTGTCATGTGTAAGTAGGATTAAATTAAACAGTCTCTACAGAATCCATTTTTAACAAATTTCTGTATTCTTAGCAAGTCTATTTATTCAAGGAAATATGTTTCTAACTGTTGTATTAGAATGAACATAATTTCCAGAGGTTTAAAGTAATTAAGATACTCAGGAAGACTGAAATGTTGTTTCATAACACAAGTCTTGTGAAGCTGTATGCATGCTCTACTGAGCACTGCACTACAATATTCCGGGCAAACAATCTATACCTCATCTTTTCCATTATTGAGCCTTCAAAAAAGCTTGACTTTTTTTTTTTCAACAGGCGACTGGATCAAGTAAGAGTAGTTTTATTTGCCAAATCAAATAGTGGAGTCAGATATTTGAGAGAAATTGCATATTATTAAATGGAGACATTTTATGTTTTTTCCGATCTAACATTTAACATACTCTGAAGAAATAAATAATTAATATTGAAGCACTGGATGTGAATCCATGATCCTTATTTCTTCATCCTCAGAGAAATGAAAAAAATCTCACTCTTATGTGACTTTCGATATCTAACTTTTAATAGCTGGCAAAAAATCAAGAATCTTTCAACCTCGTAAGGATAATCTCAGGGTGATATAGCTCAACACTTCCATACATTTAAAGTTAGAAAAATTAATTATTTCCAGTAACTAGAAAACTCGTTGCTATACATTGTAATTTAAAACTTCTGTGGTTTTCTGTGTGATGAAATGATGACTAATCTATCACATACTTTGTTGCATTATGCAGTATATGAGCTAAATAATTAGCTAGAAGCAAATCTTTTCCATTATTCATCATGAACAGTTTTCCTCCCCAAATTAACAACAGCATAGTAGGCACTAAATAATGAAAAACTGCCGAAAAATCTCCAGTTTGCTTAAACTTATTACATTACCAAATATCTTTGCTGAAATCTAATTGCTGTCTAAAAAAACGGTGGGTCATTCTTACGTATTGTTGGAAGCAAAATATATTTAAATTGTTTTGAAATTTGGTGGCAACAGAGAAAGTTCATATTTTAACCAAATTATTGTTTCTGGCATTTTCTTGACAATACACGGATTTTTCTCCTTCTTAAGCATAGCTGTATAGCACTCATTAAATTGTATTGATACATAGATCCTCTACTAGGAGTTAATCTGATAGCATATACCTTATGATTTTCTTAGTAGCAACATTGCTTTAATTATTGTGTTCTTGGCTGTACAAAAATTACTTCTCTGCTTAACATTTGTATTTTTTAGCATCTGACAGTCTTTTGTGAAGAATTAAGCAATCTTTTTCAATAATTGTAAATTTTGTCATGATTATTACCTTGAAAAATACTTTGTTGGCCTTTCTGGGAAATACAAGATTTCTCCTGAAAAATAATGAAGCAAAAAAAAATTTATACTTTCGTTCTACCTCATGCAGAAGAGTAAGCAGAAACATTTGATGATTCTGTGTTTCGAAGTATTTGTAGCCCTCAAATTTTCTTTGTTGAGAGAAATCTTTTGTTTTTGAAGGAGGACTGTTAGAATGTTTCTTTTACATTTACTGTCAAAGTTATGGTCCACTGATATCTTATTTGCCAAATAAAAACACTCAAATAGTAGTTATACTCGGGTCCATATCATTATCACCCAATGTGTGATGTACTGAACTAACCATTCAAAGTATCATTTCCCATGAAATCAATATGATAAAAAATGGGTTACAATCATTTTTAAATACTCATCACATTGAGTATGGAACAACCGTTCTGCAAATACATTTCAAGCATACCTCTGTGAATTTCAATGGTAGTAGTATTCACAGCTTCACGATTTTATTAACAAGATCAATTTTTTTGAAAAAAGTCAGTGTAAGTATAAAGCATGATAAGCCTATGAGTGTGAAGTACTTGGGAAATCTTGATCTTAAACCAGGTGAGCTGAGAATATAAAACAGCCTTCAGAGCAGCAGCTCAGTTTGAGTCATTCTGATGTCCATTTGATGGAGTGAATACTAATAATACTTCTCCCTGTTCGTTATGCTGAGGCTTTTTTCCCTCACTCAGACAAGTAAGGGAAAGCTTTATGCCTCTCACCTCATCTGGCCTCAATAAACAAGCCTGTATCCAGCTTAAAGGAAGTTTTCTACCACAGTTCTCTGAAAACTTCAGCTGGACCTTACTGTAAGCTCACAAAAAGACAATTTCTTTTCCCAGCTTCACATCACAGCTTAGAAATTCCTCTCTACAACAACCTCAGCAGCAGCACAGAAGAGTGAAGCTCCAAGAATGCTGGAGCTTTCCTTCAATGTGCAAGCTGGAAAAGTCAAATGAAAATTTTGAAAATTCTATTAGGTGCCTTTAAAGTAGCAAGCAGAGAAGCTGGATTTTCCCTTACTCATAATATTCATACATCTTTGCAATAAAATGCAGAGGACACACAAACAGTAAACATTCACTTTTCACATGGCCATGAAAAAGGCTTCTTCCTTGCACAGCTCTGCCCTACTGTGATGCAAGAGAGGGAGGGAAAAGAATTAAGTGGAATTTCAGGAATCAGCTTTGTGATCTGTATTTCAGGCAGTTCAGTGTGCCATTAGAGCAATATAAAGAAGCTTTTATTTTTCTAATTTTTTTTCAGGTTTTGTGGGTAGCATAAGGATTCTGTATGCCGCTTAAGGCTTTTTTACACGCACTGCTGAAAACATCTTTAATCAACTCCTACATTCTTCTGCAAAGGTTTGTTTAATCTTGTCATCCTTGCTCTTATTCACATAACAGATAGAAGAAAAGCCTTAAAAGTAAAGCACTGCTTGACACGGACAAGAAATTAAAGGAATAGGAGGCAAAAAAATAGCTGTTTGCACTTTCTATTCCACTTATAGAGCCTGTGTTGTGGTGCAGATAGAAACAAATGATAGAAGCCTTAGCTCATGCACAGTTGTGTGATTGTGTAAGGGTGAATTTATACCATGCCTGCTGGTAAAGACCAAATGAGAGATTTAAGCACTGCTCATAGAGTTACTGCTCCCTGCCCCAGCAGAGGAATACAACATTCTGTGCAGGTGAAACCAAGTACAAAAGGGCAAGGACAAAAGAAGAGCAGGAACATGAGGAACTTTCAGGTTAAATAGGAAAACTGCTAAGGAAAGTCTTTTTCAGATCACAGATTTGCACCAAGATGTCCAAGCTTTTTTTCCTCATATCTTCCTAAATATAAGAATTTCAGATATTTCAAGGCAGGTGTTCTGCGGACGTAATCTAACTCCTACAGCCCTGTTATTATATTTTGATGGAGGAGAATTGCATATTTTTGGTTAATTGATCAGTGGCTGAATACGCAGCTACTAACAATGGCTTATTTTACCACTATCTAATATCATTAATTCTCTCTCTTTTTCAAAAAGTAATGTTAGCCTATTGCCACCCCTCTCTGGGAAGTCATTTACGATTAAGTTCCTGGTGATTCTGTGTCATGTCATCTCTTCAAAACAGTGTAAGGCAGATAAGTTGAATAACTGAAAAGTTACCTGGCTGTAACATTGCATAGCATTGTTCATTAACTTACTACTAATAATCATGTGCAATATATTTTTCAAAAGGACGTGTGACTAGCATCCATTTCCAATCCAAACTGAATATAATGTTGTTTGCAGCAACGTGATGCTAGGCTCTCTTAATTTTGTGCAATTCCTGCTTAAGAAAACATGCACTGCCACAGCATTTGCCAAAAAGAAACACAGATATCTGCAGGG
Source organism: Phaenicophaeus curvirostris (assembly GCF_032191515.1). Lineage (NCBI taxonomy): Eukaryota > Metazoa > Chordata > Aves > Cuculiformes > Cuculidae > Phaenicophaeus > Phaenicophaeus curvirostris. The sequence continues at coordinate 8,732,224 of NC_091394.1, read as the reverse complement.
ATATGTAATAATTTAATAACTTATAGCCACCACAAAGAATCATATTACCAATTACATAACCTATTAGCTCATAAAGAATAGTTTTGATGAAGAGAGTATGAATTACAATGGAAGGTTAAGCAGAAGTAAAAGTAGCTATGCATCTTCGGTTATTTGTTCTTCTCTTTATATATCTATTTTTCATCTTGGAGTTTCTCATTCCCTTAGGTACAGCATGAACTTAAAAGCAACCTAGATTCTTCACAGGTTTTTTAGACTATATGATGGATCAATAATTTGTTGGTTTGTTTATGAAATATGCCAACTTATGGGGACAGAGTCATTTTTAAGAGGAAAGAAAAATCGATATATATGTGCATAGATTTATGGGTGGTTTTGTTACAATCAAAAAAAGTCTTTCTGTTTAAAGAACTCTAAAAGGCAGGCTTGGCTTTTCTTTTCCATTGATGCATTGGTTTGAGCAGGCCACTTTAATTCTAAATGCTAGGAAATGCTACTTGTGAATCTTTCATTCTGTTAAAATCCTTTTGGAATTTAATTTAAGTAGAGTAAGTACTAAAAATGCAACCAGTAAGCCTACTAAGACTTTTAAAACATTACAATGTGTACAATTTGGCCTCTTCTTTAAATATATAAAATACTTGCCTAGAACTGTAAGACTTATCCACTGTCACACTTCTTCTTCCATTAGGTTATATGGATAGAAATTTCTCATGAGAAAAAACAGCACCAGATGTGAGGAACAGAGGAACCCTCCAGTTCCCAGCTGCATCCCACACACAGGACCACAGCTTTTTTCTGGCTCTTGCAGCGGCAAATGTGATAAGGAGCAAGATTGAGCCTGCTGAGGAGATTAAAGGCTGCAGGATACAGTATACAATGCATGGAGCACTGTCTGCATGAGGGTAGGGAACCTCCTCATCCACATCGGTCTTGTGTAGGCTTTCAATACCCTCAGTGTCATGGTACAATCTAAAATCTAAATATTCTATTTACCTGCACCCTTCCCTTTTTTTCAGCCAAATCCAAAGACACGAAAGTCCCTCAGAGTCTCAGAGATATTGATACCACTGTCTGATTTCTTGCTACCAGTCATGAACACAGCTACTAATCTGTGATGGCACACAGCATTCTTATGGCAATTCTTCACAGCCAGAATTTCAAAGCAGGTAGATCTCACCCTGTCTCACCCCTAGGGTTCACTTTGATTATTTTCATATTCTCAGGCTCCATATAAGCCATAACGGTTAACTGGTGATGGTGGTATATATACAATATCTAACTTACCTAGGAGATAATAGTCAGCCTGCCCCCTTCCTGGGCAGGCCAGGTCACAGGATAATTCTGTAAAATAATCCTAACAAGAGATATAGCATCTCCTTAAAAATACAAACCTTCTATACATGCAACCTAAGGAATAGAAAACACTTTTCACACAGGTGTGATGCATGCCCATACTGAGCCAGGCATGTTTAACCCTCCTATATGTTGCCTCTAAAACAATATAAATTTCACTGTTGTCAGTTGTTCACTAAATCCTAGCTACTGGGTAGTCTCTCACTGAACACAACAGATCTGAGAAGCAGACTTTTCACGTGACTGTGCATTCTCTTCTGTTGCTGCTGGTGTGGAAGCGTTCTTCATTTACTGAAAAAAATTCAGAATGAATTGGCCACTGCCCCCCTTAGCATACCTTATGACAGGATAGGTCTGTCTTTCAAAGAATAAATATAAATATCAGAATAAATATTATAATCAAAGATACATTTTTTTCTCTATTTTACACACAAAGGATGAAGCTGAATACATACTATTACATACATATAAGACAAAGGCAATAAATATATATTGGAAGAAAATTATCTATTTTATTTACTGGATACATAACTGCACTGAGTCATAACTTTTTTTGTTCATTTGAAAAATGTCATTAAATAATGGAATTCAGTACTGATTTTTTTAAAAATATATATAATTGCATATTTTTGGTCCTTCGTGGAGGTTAATTTTTTTTGCATACTTTGTCCATAATTACAGTGTAATTCCACAAACTTTGCTTAGAAAAAAAGACACCACAAAATTGATCTTTACTGCTTCAGCAGCTAAGCTAGATTATTGATCTTTTACTTCTTTGTGTGATTTCAGATATCTTACTTAAAATGCACTAGAACAGTACAGGGTTGTGTGTGGGAAGAGGATAATGTGATGCAAGTCAGCTACTAAATACAGCTAATTCAACTGTTTCCCACATTCTGTTTTTCTCCTCGATGAATATTCATTTCCACATTTTCTCTTTCTCACTTTCCCTCTCTCTGCTATAGCATCCAGAGATATCAAAAGCATCATTAAAGGAACAAAAAAGAGAAACCGAGGAAAAAAGCAAGATCATCTCGCTAAAAAAATTGAATGAGCCAATAAAACAAGAATAAATAGCAAATAAAATAACCAAAATATATTTTTTAAATGTTATTTTTAATATTTTATTGTAATGTGTCTCAGAGTCAGTTACAGTTGAGAAGTGGAACTGTCCCACATCTTCAGTACTATGCGAAAGGTTTCCAAACTTAGCCATTTAAATAAGGTAATTTATTGTCCTCAATATCCCAGAATTAAAATAAATGTGCAAATTGTCTAGGACAATTTGTTCTAATTTACAATTCTTTTACATTATCGACAAAACAGTTGGAAAATCATGAAATAAAGTTTTCAAGGATTTGTACAGTTGCCTGTAACTTTATAAAAGCAACCAGAGGAAATTTATCTTTCTTGTCTTGTTCTGACTCCTTGGCTGTCATGGGTAAAATTCTTAGTTGCTGTCCTACTGATTAAAAAAAAAAGGCATCAAACCACAACATTCCCTTCTGTCAGGGCTGTCAAAAAGGTAGAGAAAATTACCCAAGAGTTCTGGCTGTTCTTTGAATAAAAAAAAGTGAACACATTTATATTTTTATTTCTTTCAATATACTTGTCCAAGTACAAACATAATTCCATCTTGAGCTTTTTCTGCAACTGTTGATTTCATTGCCTAATTTTTAAATTAATTTAGTGCAGTTTAAGGAGATTACATGTCACAGATAAGTACAGCTAAGCGTTAAATAATAATTACTATTGCTATTTTGATTACGTTTCTTTTAACTGCCATAACTACAGCGAGGTAAGTAAAGTGTGTAAACGTGTAACAGGCTTTTTATAAGGGACATGAAATAATATTCTATTAATGCATAATAATATTCCTCTGTTTCATCCTTTACAATTTATTCACAAACTCACTCAGAGGTAATAAAAAATCCCTGTATCACCCCAGAAAATATATATCAAAGACGCTGTGCTAAATTTTGTATTTATTTATCCCACAAGCCTCTAGATTAATCCTGTTTGTTGAATTTGAACTGATTAAGAAGATACGCAGCCAAAGATAAATATGTTAGATTACAACAATGTCCAGATAATTGATGGGTCTACTTAAAATTACTAAAATATTTACATTAGACTTATTACAGATATTATTTTCACATTTATTTTATGTGTGACTGTCCAATAACCAAATGCAGCTATTCTAATAGTCATTGAACTATTCATCTTTTTTCTCAATCCCAGTTATTTAAAGACAAAAATACTTATTTCAAGAAATTCATGTGTTCCGTACTGTTTTAATACGTGCTTCTCCATGCTTCCACATGAACAAATAATTCCTCGTAACAATGATATGAATAAACTAATCTAATGATAAAGTCATAATGTGGATACTGTTTTAGGAATTTTGCTATAATATAAAATGCTCAAAGTAAAGATGAGGTAGGTGTTAACTGTCTTTGAAATTTCAATATGAAAACTAGAAACTACTTCTTGAAGTTGCTCATTTACAGATTTCACAAGGTTTCATGGAGCTGAGTAGGAAACTTTTGGGTTTGTTATTTTTCAGTTTGCTGGAAAAGATGTTCTATGACTGAGTAGTTGTTGACTGGGCTTAATGTTAAAATTACTGAAATAACAACTAGGTTTGTTAAAACCCTTGGAGATCAGATTACACCGCACCTTCAAAGTCCCAAAGGAATGAAATTCATTGCAATTGTGACCCCATTCTTTGTGCATGTTGACAACGTCTTGAGAAAAAAAAAAATACAGTGATTGAAAAGACCACACAAAACAATTTCAAAATGCTCTAGGCACAAACTATTTGAGTGACAACTACAAATTTAAGTGCTGTAATTCTTCGATTAATATAAAGATTAGATTATTTTGATAACAGCCTTTAGGGAAAAAATGACACTTAAAGGAATATAAAAATTTGAGCTTTGAATTACTCACCTAAGACGCGTTTTTATAAATAAACTGTCGCCTGTATTTTGGTGGCAGAAGAAAAAAGCTGAGTTATTGGCTTTTACAAAGTAAACTACCTGCAGTATAGTCCAGGAGTGACACTTACATTTTTTCTGACCATATCCAAAAGCTCAAGAACCTGAAATATATAATAACCTATTACACAGCTAGAGTAATGGCTGTGATAAGAAAGCAAATTCAGAATTTACTTTTAGTTCACTAAAAAGAGCAAATCAATGCTTCCTTTACAAAAATGCTTCCTTATGAAGACTGCTCCTTATTAATAGCAGTTTTGAAGACTGGCTGCATAGATGAATAATATATAAACATTTAGTGCCTAGAACACTACCTTTCAAGAAGGGCATTTGAGGGCCAGTTCCACTTAGAGGTTCTACTTGCCATAAAGTAAAACCATTTCACTCACTTCAGTGACAAAGAGTAAAGAATTAGACAGCTAACTGAAACTTCCTGGTTTAACACTAGTAATGGTTCACAACAATAAATCTGATATTTATCAGTGCTTTTAAACAGCACCTTTTTCATGACTCAGTATCTCCTCAGGAAGGAGAAGCTCAGGAACTCTGTAGATCCGCAAAGAAATCCAACATGTCATTCCTGTCTATTCATAAACTTCTAAAGAAAATTTGTATCCCACATGCTGCCCTTCTTGATCCAAGCTTGGGCCCTAGAATTATTGTCATTCACTCTGCTATATGTACAGCCTGGTTTTTTGTAAAATGCTAAAAGGGAAAGATCCTGAAAAAGAAATCGTGTCCTTCCCATGTCACTTGCTTCCCTCTCTGATAATCCAAAAGATCCTTGTTTAGACTAAGTTTCAGCTGTTAGAGCAAACAGTGCTGACATCAAGTAATATACCCCTTAACAAGAAGAGGGAGACAGCATTTGCTGAAGTTGTTTTTCTCTCATTTTTGTAGCTACTTTCACATCTGTTTGATCCTTCCGCTCATTATCCAAGAAAATAATTTGATCTTACTGAAACAAGATTGGTTTTTTAGTGCACCTTCAGAAAACTCTTTACTCAACACATAATACTTGTATATTACAAGATTTTTAAAGAAACTCAAAATTTACAGCAATATTTTTTGCTTTCTCGGTGCAATTAAGTACCAATAAATAAGGAAATTTGCAGATGGGCCTAATAAAGGGTTCAGTTAAAAGTTGTATCTATTTTGTAACTTGTACTTATTTTGCTTATAGAAACTGCAAAGTCAGATAAAAAATTATAACATCACTCATTGCTTAATGGCATAAGAGACAAAGTTCACCTGGGCAAGTAAAACTGCAGGTGTCACAGACCCCTTTGAATGTGAAAAATCAGTGTCAAACAGGAAAGGGAAGAAAAGTAAATATAACTATGTTGAGATATTAATTTTTTTCTCTCTTTAACCTCCTCAGAAGAAAAGACTCACATAGCAAGAGCATTCACATAAAGTACATATGAAATATATCAGACAAATTCAGTCAGGTTCCTCCTAAAGGAATAAACCAATAGGTAAGCTCAGATCATCATTAATATTCTTGATATTTCAGGTGACAGTGTCATGTAAACTCCTATTTATAAGGATTTTGCATATTCAGGAGCGTTCACTGTGAAAAGTATTCTAGGATTGGAGTACAGGTTCTCTGGATAACTCAGGTTAGAAGAGACTTTAGAAGGTCTTGAGTACAACTTTCTATGTCTTTTGTTGAACTTAATAATAGTTCACTTGGAAGGGATCTACAACAATCACCCAGTCCAACCACAACTTGCTCCAGTTATCAATGTCTTTCTCTAGATGGGATCTACAAGTGCTGAATAGGTGGGAATAATCATTTTCCTCCAGCTTCTGGCTACGTTCCTGTTAACATTGTCCAGAACTTTCTTTTCTGCCAGGACACACTGCTGGCTCATGTTCAGTTTCTGCAGAGCTGTTCCCCTGCCACTCTGTCCCTGCCTATATTACTGCAGAAAATTTTCCCTTCCCGTGCACAGGACATAGCTGAATTTCAAAAGGTTCCTGTTGATCCATTCTTTCAGCCTGTGGTGCCTCTGAATGGTTGTCCTGGCCTTGATCACAGTTGGTCACCATCATGCAGTCTGGTGCCACCTGCAAGTCTGAGAAGCAAGGGCTCCGTTACTGTCTCAAGGTCTTTGATAAAAGTGCTTAAAATGACAGGTTCCACTGCAGTTCTTGTCATTTAACCCCATGTTGACCATGATCAACTAACCACTGCTCTCTGAGCTTAATGATCCAGCTAGTCATTAGGGACCTTCCCTGATCTCCATGTCTTTTCAAAGAAGTCATAGAATCACAGGATGGCTAAGGTTGGAAGGGTTGTCCAGAGGTCATCTGGTGCAACCACCCTGCTCAAACAGAGCCACGCAGGACCAGGACCATGTCCGGTCAGCTTTTGAATATCTCCAAGGGAGCACACTCCACAGTCTCTCCAGGCAACTTCTGCCAGGGCTCAGTCACACTTAAAGGAAAAAAAAGTGGTTTTTTCAGATGGAAGCTTTTGTGTTTTAGTTTATGCCCATTGCCTCTGGTCTCGTCACTGGACACAACTGAAAAAAACCTGGCTCTTATCCTCTTTGTACCCTCAGGTGCACCACATGGTGTTGTAAAAATGGGCAAAATCAAGCGCTTGCATGCTGGCAGCACAAAATGGGTATTGCTGAATGAAGTTCTGAACACGGATTTAATGTCAATCATAAGGCTATAATTCTTTGTTTTGGAGGAGAGAGATGACTCCTTGGTAGCTGATTGAATCTTAATATTAATGTGGTTCTTACTTTGTAAGCAGCTCTATGACTTTGACACATGCTTGGCTTTTTCCACATTTCTCCTCTAACTCCCCTTCAATCACTTCCTCACCAAGTTTCTTTTGCTCATCTTTTTGAATGATTCATCTCCTACTAAAATTAATTGTGGAACTGACAAGATGGGTCCTGCTATTACCAGTTTACTACAGTTATACTCTACATTATTTGCGACTTGTCTATTTAGGCTGTCAGCTCTGTGTTCATACAGGGCTTAGCAAAAAGGGGATCAATACTTGGCTGACCCTTAACCACTGCAATGGTAAATATGATTAATAAAAATGTCAGGGTTCTTTTTTCTTTTTGGTTCAAGAATACTAACAGAAACAAATGAGGAAAGATGAAAACCACAGTGGTACCCCCTGCTCTGTTCTTTCTATTCCACCTGCTGTTTAAATGCAGGTTTACAGAGACAAATAAACAGTCGTTCTGCCTCAAATTTTAGTCACTCTTTTCACTGTGTGAAAGATAAGCCACTGGTACTATGCAGACAGTAATAGTTCATTCAGCCTCCAATATTGGATATTCTTTACTTCCCGAAGTTAACTTTAGATCATTAAAGAATTTTATGAGCTAGACCTTTTGCATTCTGATACCCATCAAGAGGAGAAAGGGGCCTGCTTAGAAAAAAATAAACTATCATCTTCTGTCTTATTTAACACTACTTATTTTTTAACTATACTCTGTCTCAGAGTGTGATCAACTAAGATTATTGCTTTTCATGCAAAGCAAGTTCATTATGCTGTCCTACCTCCATCCCATCCTGTATTTGGCTGGCTATAATCTATTAGCCTTGTCATAAAATTAACTTATAAACATTTGTAGGCAAGCATTTATATTACATGTTATAGAGCCCAGCACTTCTTAATCAGGGCACTTTTATTGTAAGTACCACCAATAATTTAAAAGTAGTGAAAAGAGGATTCATATTTTTATATTTAAACAACTGTAGTTTTTCTATTTGAAAACGTGCAGGGTGTTCAGGGACTGATAAAGGTTCCTTTGAGGTAAAAAGGAGTCAAAATCTGATAATCTCCTCCACTGCTGTGAGCAGAGGGGACCCAAATGAGCAGCTTTTGTCTGAGAATGTACCTATGGATATCTCCTGCCTGCAATTAGGCACAATCTCTGCCACAGCATGCAGTTACCATCACCAGATACAATTTCACCCACAAATGTTTTACTAAAATCAGAAGTGTAACCAATAGTCCTTCTATCCAAGACTGAATATATGTGCTAAAAGCAGTTACTTAAGAATGACTGTGTTAGCTCCTTATAATAATTTTGCCAGAAAGGTTTTTGCATACGGAAGGGAAAAATGTATCATTGACATCTGCTTTTTGCCTTCCATAGCTAAATGCATTTTCAACTGTCTTCTCTATAACCTGATATGCTTATGATGTATTCCTAAAAGTCCAACTGCTCACAAATTGATGGATAGCAATTTTTCCCATGAAAATTACTGTGACGGAGAAGCGATGCAGGCAGGGACTTAAGAAATACATACAGTTTAAATATATAAGGAGTGTGTGCATGGGGTGGGGGAAGGAGAGGCAAGAGTCAGATCATCCTTATCATCAACCGGAGGAGATGTTGGATTTTTAAGGGGCTGATTTTACAGCAGCTGAGATCTTTTGAAATCGTCCTTCACCAATCAATTCATACTGCGCTCTGCTAACTCTTGTCACTAGGCTGTTTTTCTGTCCTTCTCTCTGGACGGTCTCGCTGACCTTGATTCAGTAGAGGAAGACGATGAGGATGTAAACGTAGCTGTTCAGATAGAGAGCAAAAGCACTCACACTAAAAGATTTATGCTGGATTTTTAGGCCCACAGCTGAGGTGGCTGAGTCTGACAGATATCACAGAACATTCAGAAAGGTCTCAGGTACTAAAAAGCCAGCACCATCTCCAGCAGGAGATCCAGATGATCTTGCTGTATGTTTAGAAGAGGGAAACCAGGGCCATCCCACATGGTGGGTGGGAGAACTAACAATTACAAAACTGATAAAGCTAAAGAAACAGAAGTTGAGCATCTGAGAGAAGAAGGGACTTTTAGCCAAAGTGTTTAAATTTTGGGGAGGTTTCTGAAAAAATTATAGCCTGTAGCAATATCACCTTAAGTCAGCAAAGACAATGTTAAACTTTAGATTGCCACGCAATTTAGTACAAGAATGCTTACACAAAAGAAGTGTAATATTTTCTATTTTTGATCACTCCGTACTAAAAAGTTAAAAATCTTTAAACACAATAAACTTTCAGAATACTAATGACAACAAGAAAATGAGAGAACAAAGACAAAATGAGCCAATTTTTAAGTGCAAGACTGCAGAAAATACAAATATATCACACATTTATACTCAGATAGGTAATTTTAAAATAAACAAACAAACCACACCCCAGTAAAAACCCTAAACATGATAGTACAGATTATTTAGTCTAATGTCTGTGCAATATATTTAAGCAGGTTTTTGCAACATGAAATAGGCAGGCCAGTTTCATTTAGTTTATTCATCTAATCAATATTGTAACACTAAATACTGTTGTATGAAATGAAATGAAATGAAATGAAACGAAATGTACTTACAAAGGGGTACCACAGTGCTATTGAGACCATGAGAAGCATCAAGACCTGTTCTGGACATCCTGATGAGGACTGGTAGCATGCTTGCTGCAGTATACTGTGCAGTTTTCCATGGTTAATTATTTCTGCTGGTTGCTGTAAAGGAAAGGATGCAGGATCTTACCCTACCTCCGCACAATTTACTGGAAAACTGATTAATACAGAATTAGAGAGAGGAAGACAGCTGTATTCTGACTGAATGCAAGGACTCATACTCTACCTTACCTTTACAATTGTGGCTTAGTGGCAGATACTTGCTCTACCCTCCTGTCATGTCTTTCTTAAGGTTCTGGGAATACTCTGGCCTCCAGAAAGTCTGCAAGTTAGAAGGCAGAGGCCAAGTCTGGTGCATACAGCGATCAATGTCTTATGGTATCAATATTCTTTTTTTTAAGCATAAGGCTGAAGATTCCTGATAACACCATTGCAGTAGAGTCAGTCAATCAAGAGATGGTAAAATGCGATCACTGTATCTATAAAATGAATTCCCCAGGTGCCCACAGGGCTCTGAGTCAAACTGTGCTGCACTTTGGTAAGGGCCAACTCTGCCCAGCTCTGCCAAGCAGCAAAGCCAGAGTTTAAAACTACATTGGCTACACAGAGCAGGTATCATTTCCTGGGAGGGCTTCTCTTTCTCATGTTGTCAACATAAGCTCTAATTCAGTGATAAATAAAGTGTGAAGGAGAGACCTGGATATCAAGCCTGAGGAAAGGCAAGTTATAATGATTCTATCTTAGCTGTTAAAAAAGCTCATTCAAAACACAAAATCCAGAATTTTGCAGCAGCGCAGAGTGTTTTGGGCTTCATAAAGACACATATTCAAGGTTTTAATTAGCACTGTGACAGATTTGAAACTGCTGTCAATCAATCTTTGGGAAAAAAAAAAAAACCACACTTGTCAAGTTTGTATGCCTAGGGAGAGTTAAATTGAAATTAAAGTGAATTCTAAAAGATGGGAAATAATTGGGGCACACAAAAAAAAAAGAATCCAGAGGAAAAGAAAGCTGTGAGAGGAAATGTATCTTACTAATTATGCTTTTTACTTTTCCTAATTAATCCTCTTTCCAGTCCCAGCCCACCTTTAATAAAATTAATGAATGATTATACAGGGAGTGTTATACTGTTCAATATTTGGTTATGCAGATTTGCCACATCACATGCACACATAAAAGCCTGCCCAGATGACTAAGTACGTGCCCATCGGAAACGCAGCAGAGCAGTCTACACTATACAAATGAGATTCCCAAACTTGTACAGTTTATTAGCATATTCAACCAGCCCAGTTTCAAGAGCAAAAGCAAAGTTGTGTATTCCCTAAAGCCTGCTCAAGAAGATTACAGAGGATGTTCACATAGAACAAAAGGGTATCAGCATCAAATGCTTCCATTCTCCAGTCGGCGCAGCTCCCATGCAAATGCAGAAATCTGGGAGGACTGCAAGTATTAGCTTGTGAAAGAGTGCGCTGTGGAAAGACATAAAACTACTGAGACAGGCACCCAAAACAGTAAGCTAAGAGAGACTGCACAGAGCAAAAGCAACAAAGGAGTGAAACATGGAGGCAAATATGACACTGTGTCCTGAACAGACTGCTAGGTTAAGGGAATACATCAGAAACCCTCACTGGAGAAGATAAGCAAGGCTTTATTTCATGAAAGGAGAAATTATAAACATTGCCATAGATCCCGAAGCTACCACATGCATATAATCACATACAAGGGAGTGAGGGGATGTGTATACATGGTTTTTAGATAGAAACATACAAACCAAACAAAATGTGCTATGTAAGTATATATGAAACACCCTTTATCTACAAGGTCTGTAAAAAAATGTATTACATTTATACGTCTTCAAGCAACCAGTTGGCTCATCATGGCACATACCTGAAATGTCAGTGTTGCTTTACGGAAAAGATCCTGATGCTATTGTCTTGGCAGAGTGGTCTATGAAATAGCATGAAGTTAGATACTCAGTGAATAGGAGTGGTATCTATAACAGCTGTGGCTGTCCTGAAACATGGACACCTATTAAAGAAGGGTATCATCATTTTTAACAGGCATCTAAGATATAAAAAGCCAATTCCCACACTCTTTTTTCTTGAGGATCACACTGAAAAAAGGTAAGTACACTAAAATATTATTTTAGGAAAAGGCTATTTTCTTTCAAAAAAAGGCAACTGTTACTGGAACCTTTCTTAGCAGAGAAGTGCCAGCCACTTCAGAATGACTGCTGTTAAACATTTCTGCAATACTATGGTTAGATGCATCAAAACACCAAAATTCAGTTTCACAGACTGCTAAAACTTCAAATTGCCAACATAGGCAGCTTTCCATAACACCTACCTGCTTTTATACATGCATAGATCTTCTGCTGGTAAGTATATAGTATCTGAAAATGCATTACAGGCTGAAATCATATCAACTGCTTAACTTAGCCCTGTGCAGTAAGGCAATAATTGCTGCTAGTTCTAATACATGCCCTGTAAGAAGTACATTTTTACAATATATCCTTTAGTGTCTACAAGTTTTAATAGACATTGCAAACAAGTACAGACAAACACTGTGACACCTGAGTTCTTCATTAGAACAAACACTGGTCTATGCAGTTTTTCTTTTGTTTATAGAAGGTAAAGCATCAGATAGCTTCAGAAAGTCAATTAAAAAGAGAGACAGTGCATCTTAATCACAGCGCTTTTCCTATCTATTTTTTCCAGTAGTTACTTAAAACCACTAACTTGAAATCAGTCACACACTGTCTTCAGAAGTTCACTCAATCAAAGGGCCAAGCTCTGAGTAATCAAAGATCTTAAATCACTGGAGCTCCCACCATCAGCCACAGGAGGATTAAAAATCCAGTAGCCAGAATTCAATTCTTCGATCTTGTGAGCACCAGCGCATTATGAGAAGTCCCTAAAGCCCTAGATCACAGCCCAGCCTTGCCTACTGTGGAGCTAAGTGGAAACTGTCTTTAATTCCTTAGGAGATCGTATCTTGCCAGATGAAAATAGATATTGGCCTCTGTGTGTAGGATGATTAGAAGAATGGAAGAGGATTAAACAAGATGCAAGGGGAAAGGCTCAGAGTGGCTCATTTACATGGTATTACCGCTGACAGATAGGTGTTAACAGAACAGAGCAACCTAAAGGCAAAACTGTATCTGAAGTAAAGCTGTATTTATTTACTCAAGTTATAAAGGGATTAAGTCCTGTTTATTTTACCACATCCAGCACTGTTTTATCTATTAAGCACTTAGATGCTTACTCAATTGTTCTGTGTCATGCATTGTACAGCTGTTTGGGGATGTGTTTATCTTCATTTAAAACAGAAGCTTTTAAATGTTTCAAAAATAAAATACAGATGCTAATGGCAAGTTAAACATTCACGGCTGTCTTCTTGTCTTCCAAAATGGAGACATTTTTAAAACAGATAATGGGAAAAGTAAAAAGCACATTTATTTGCGTACTTTGTAGATTTCTGACAGGAAGAACCATGTACCGGAGAGTACATGTCACACATACAGACATGTGAATACAAGGGCAGCGTCACTGACACAAAATCATTGTATTTCTAGTTATTTCTAATTATTTTTAAAAAGCTTTAATTAAGCAGGAAAATTATTTTGAAAAAAATCCATCCAACCCAAACCCATCAGTCTTTCTGGGAATCAGTGAGTTTTTTCAAAAGCCAGGTTAACATCTCATAAAGTAGCTACCATTTTACTTTGAAGCCCTCCCAGGTGACCCAGTTCTCAGGGGACTACAGAAACTTTCCCTGCTCTGCCAGAACACCAGAACATCGGTTATTTGTAAGACCCAGTCGAAGTGCTTCTTAACTGCTCTTACACTCTTAGCTATCTCACTTAAAATCCCAAATTTGCACATGATCCTTATTATCTTCTGGGAACTACAGAGATAACTGTACCACTTAGCTCACCCTTCCCTACATGTGTTCCATCAGACCTACATTCTTTTTCCTCTCTTCTTCTCTTCCTGCTCATTGCAATAATAACACTTTTCAAACGTTTGTGTCACAGCCCAAACCTAGCCAACCTATTTTGCATGAAGTATAGTGAGAGTAGTGAGAAGAGGAGCTGACGAAGAAAGACAGAGGCACAGAGAATCTTCAGAGTCACATTTTCCAGTCTCATTGTTGTTATGAGTTTCCCTATGTTCATGCTCTTCACAAGGAAACATTTACAAAGCCATCAGGACTCACTCAAGTACAATCACACTTATTAATCCTGTCAGGAACATCAAGAGTGTTGTCTTCTGATGTTAAGTTTTCTGGTTCCACACGGAACAGACCTGAAGTCCTAAGAGAATGTGGAAATAGGCTCCTACATGGGATTTTTTTCAACAGAGGAAAAAAAGGAGCAAGTAAAAGACAATGGAAAATAACTTCTGTCCCAAATTGTACAAGAAATAGTAATTTTTTCTACAACCTAAACACTCAGCTCCCTGCAAAACCACAGCTAATAAGACTTTCCATTGTACCGTAGATCCACTATAACAGGCCCACTCCAGATTAAATAGAAACAAAGCTAAGTACTTGGTAGAAAAATCTTCTATGTATTGTCAGGAAAAGGCTTTGCTTCTTTTATTATTATGGCATCTCACTCTTCTTTGTGGAAGGCTTATTATTCATAGGAAGCTATCCGTGCCATGATTACCAGTAAAATCTGTGCAAACATTTATGAAGCCAAGCCCCGTGCCCCAGAAAGCAAGCAAGCAAACAATTGCCCCCCTCAAACAAAAACCCAAACCACAAACAACAACCAAACAGACAAAGAGATTGAAGGTATAAGTAACAGATTCAGTCTCGCCTCTGGAAAGCACTCAGGAGCCAGGTCAAGCAGGGCAATTAACCCCCTGTAGGTATAAGGGTCTAACAGCACATCTGTAGTTGGATTCATATCTCCACGTTCATCACCATTAGGTCCTCCTTCCAGTCACCTGAGCCATCCCCAGCTTTCTCGATGTGCTCCTCAAGCCTCCCAAGCACTTTTAGCAGTAATGTTCTCGACCCTTCCTGCAGCTGAAGCATGACCTACTTACACTTGATTTTGAAATATAGTGTGACCCTGACACTGCCGAAGATATTTTTTCTCAGTAGTGCAATTCCTTGTATTCTCCTACAAGATCAGACTCTGCCATTAATACTTTAGATGTGAATACTGGCCCTGTTACGTCAGGTGCACTATAATGCACAAAGGAAACAAGATTAAAGTAAACAAGATTTCCAGGCATTAAATAATAATAAAAGAATACAGAGGCTTTAAATAGCCTTTTTATAGGGCTCCGATGCCTCTTAAAATAAATAGGTCAGTGTTGATAAAAAGACTGGGCTCTGATTTTATCCTTCTGTATTTTCAGAATGCTTTCCAGCATCCAAGCACAATATGAAGAAAAACCACAGGTGTATCTGTTCATGCTTCTCTAGCCTTAGTATTGATATTAATGCCAACAAAATTAGTAATTTGACAATTAGTTTTCCACTTACCTGAAAAGACATGAAAGGCAGAAAGAAAATAGTTTAACTAGATTATAATGTGGCTGTGACAAGTCAGGTTCCTGTCATGTTATAGCCTTCCAACTTTAACATTTTCATGTCTGCTTGGCAGGTTATTAAAATAAATGAGGGTGTGTTGGACTGCTGTTGCACTTTTCTCTAATGGGAGTTCAGGAATTTGCAAGCCGCTACCGTAAATTGACCGATTGTGAAGTCTGAAAGAAGTTGGCTAAAGTGGACAATTAGGAGCATTTCTCCACAGCTGAGTGAAATATTCCTTGTTATTTTAATAATTCAAGCACAGGCTAATTTTCGGAGGCTGAGTTTGTCAAGATAATGTGCCTTGTGCTTGTCTGCTTGTCATTTTTAACTCAATCCCACATGTTACAGGTGCAGTCTAGCTTACAAAACAGGCAAATCATTCACAGTGGAATTTGCATAAGGAATATAGATATATTGTACTAAGGAAAAACAGTCCAAGAAGTCAACAGATAGCTGTGATAGGAATGCACATGATGGCAAAACTTCTGATGTTTGATAGCTGTTGTATCCCACTTTATGCTGATATAATTAAAGGTCTTATTTGGCAGTATGCAAACACAAATATGTATAATGTAAAGCATCATGTAGATTTCTTCGTAAAGAGAGATTGTGAGGCCACAGGAATCCCATGTGGCATGCAGATATACCGGGTAGACACAGTTTCATTTTTCAAGTAAAACATCTCAATGTTAAAAATGTGGAACATGCAGGGAATAGTCACATCCTTCAACAGAGAGGGTGAAGTCTTCTTTATAAAAGATGAACAGCTTCTATAGAGATTATTATAACCAGTTTCTGAAGAAAAAGGCTACACTACGAAGCCAGAATTTTGAAACCTCCGATTTTCTTTTCTCCTCTGTGTCACTTACCAGTTGCTTATGTGAGAAGCAGGGAGAATGTCATTCTTACCGTGCATTTTTCTCTCATTTTCTCAAGGTGGATTCCTGGTCTAATCCAAACACATACAGAAGCGTGTGTTCAGGTGCAAACCAGCTGAGAAATTCTTTAACTTGCTACAGGCTCCCCTGCAGATTTAAGATTTTGCTATGAGCCAGGAGAATTCCTCCCAAGATAAAACAATTGCAAACTTGAAGTGGGTGAAGCATTTCTAGGACGGTTTCTTGAAGGTAAGCTCAGACTTCTAAAATGGAGACAGTAGGAACTATGTCATCCTAAGGAACATCTTCACACTGCAGCAGCCTTGGGAAAGGCACTGTGTACTTTTCCCTGACATGCCTTACTAGCTTCATGAACCCAGAAGCCCAATACAATGACCATCAGGAATAGACATCCAGGGAAGAAACATTGTACTCATGAAAGTACAGTTAGATGTTTACAGAGGGTAAAGAATTCCAAATTAATTGTGGAGGCTGGGCAATAACTGCTTCTTAGTCTTCTCCACCACAGATATATAAACACAGACACACACACACACACGTCTATAACTGTATTTGTATCTATTTATATATTCCTGTATTTATAGGAATATATATTTGTATATATGCATTTATCTCTTTTTAAGGCGTAGGCAAATTCAATTCACTACTGTTGTTTTATCAACCAGATTTCTCCTTTAAGATCACAAAAAAAATGCTTTTTGCTAGAAGAAAACACAACATACCACTCTGATCTCACCGGTCAAAAGGGTCATGATACCACCTGATCTCTGGTATTGCCATCACCATGGTAAATTCAAGTAGCAATGAAGCAATACTACTACCTTCTACTATGAAATAAAATGGAAGGTAATTTTATTACCTGGGTTGAGAGATGAAGGATATGGATCCCCAGTGGCAACAAAGCAAAGCCCATTAAAATGTTAAGGACCGTGAAAGGTCTGGTGGAGAGAGAGTGCGCTTACACTTAACAGTGATGTGGTATGAATGCTTAAAATAATGCGCTATGAGTGCTCTTGTTCTCAGGCCATTCCTAGAAATATTCTAAACCAACAAGAACAATCTGAATTACAATATTTGCATGCAAGCCAGGCTAACCATGTGTGAACATGAGCATTTGTCATATATTATTAATTTCTGATAGCATTTTTAAAGTTTCAGTCATTCAGTCAAGGCATGAACTCAGTCCTAGGTAGCTGAGGTGGCCACTCACTTGGCATGAGGAATGAACTGTTCAGAACGAACAGCTGAAGCAAACAGTTCAACAATTCACTTGCAAAGATTATTCACATAAAAATCGTTCACCTAACAAAGCTTATTCATAAGCAACTAACTTGCACCTAGCAATTTGCAAACAGAATTCATGAAATTAATTACATATTAGAGATTAGTTTGAACAGCTCTGATCTTCACACATGTGGAGGAAAAATCTGTATTTCAGACCTAAGACATTGATAAATAATGAAATAACGGAGACAAGGATTTGAAGTCTATGCACACTACCACTTTCCAAGAGTTTAACTCCAGAAGCTTCAGAAAGGAGATCATAGCTACTGCATTAGGATTTGAGAGATGAAAAGTTTAACACACAAGTCTAAAACCATTCCCAGGGAACTTGCTATCTCTGCAAGAAAACAATGAGCAGTAAGGGTAGCCAGCAAAACTCATCTCTGGTGAAGTAGAGCATGAAGCACCCAGAGATCAACACTGGATCAGAACCAACACAAATGTCAGACTTCCAGCTCAACAGGTGCCTTCAACAGGGAATAAACCAAAGCTAACACAGCACGATATTACTGAGATGGCAAAAGAAATGCCAACAGTCTCATCCCTGCAACTATTATTCTACAGTATCTCAAGTTAAAAAATTAGGAAAATTTCCTATATTTCCTTTACCAGGAAATGCAACAAAATGAGCAGAAAATACATGGAGTATGCTTGGTCCACAAAACAGACCAAAGGGAATCACCACTATCAGCAACAAATTGCAACCAAATCCTAACCATAAACAATTCCACAACATATATAGCTTCAGGAACATATTCACAAAGACTGCTGTTCACCTATCTGTTTATATGTCTACTGTTGAGCAAATATCAGTTCATATATACTTTGTGTCTTTAATACTAGAGGGAATATCTTAACACTTAGAGATCTGCAGCTGTTGCTTTACAGAATAAGAGCACACTAGTGTGTATGAATGCAGATATTTCCAATATGTACATGCAGAAGTAATATATTAATGCAGAGGTAGTAAAGGCTCTTTTATAAACATAATCTTAAAATTAACATTAAAGCAGGTTAAAATATTTGCATTTAAAACCAATTTTGAAACAGTGGATGTAAACTATGTGTTGTAGTCTCAGTCTTGTTAATATCTGCAGTTCTCTTTTGCAGAAGCATACAATTGTTTATACTTGCCTTTTATTACAATTATGTAGCTTCAGAACCCTGAATTTTCAGATAGAACAACAAGTAAGCTACATTTCTATTCTCAAGCTTGCTTTCTTTTTTTTTATGCAGCATAATTACTAAACAATCCTGTTGTCTGGATTGTTGTTGCAGCTTCTCCAATATTTATTAAACAGAGACAGAAACTAGTTGAAACTCCCTCCTAGATGGAAGATGAGGTGACACCTCCTTCAAAAATTAATTTATGAGTATACATAGAGACAAACGTAAGTCCAAACCCAATTAATTCTGCATTGTTACTCATAATAAGTCTGAAGTATTTCAGACAGAACAAGCATCTGACATTTATAGACATATTTTAACATAAACCACATAGTGTGACATAACCTTGTAGGTTTGTAACAGAAACGTTAAGGGTAACTATAAGACAGGTTAAAGAAACCTTGATATTTCTAAATCTCCTTTAGAACTCCAACCCTCCGAGACACAAATGTGGAAAAAAGCATGAAAAAGCTTAAAGACTTCTGTAAGTCATTATTTATTATTAAAAATAATAGGTCCAGAGGAGGGTTACAAAGATGATCAGAGGGCTGGAGCACCTCCCATATGAGGACAGGCTGAGAGAGTTGGGCTTGTTCAACCTGGATAAGAGAAGGCTCCAAGGAGACCTTATAGTGACCTTCCAGTATCTGAAGGGGGCTTACAAAAAAGCTGCGAAGGGACTGTTTACAAAGGCTTGTAGTGATAGGACTAGGGGGAATGGCTATAAATTGGAGAGGGGCAGATTTAGACTAGATATAAAGAGGAATTTCTTCACAATGAGGTTTCCAAGGAAGTTGTGGCTGCCCCATCCCTGGAGGCGTTCAAGACCAGGTTGGATGAGGCCTTGGGCAGCCTGATCTAGGGGGACGTGTCCCTGCCCATCACAGGGAGGTTGGAGCTAGATGACCTTTAAGGTCCCTTCCAACCCAAACTATTCTATGATTCTGTGATTCTATAGTATATGACAATATCAGTGTGCGTTCATCAAATATATATGGCACTTGAAGCACCTTTGCAATAAAAAGGTTACATTCCTCAATGTTTGAGATTTTATCTACCTCAGTCCACTGTAAAAATGGTTGTCCAGAACCTAATAAGTGAGCCAGTGGAAAATACAGAAAGATGCTGAAATACATTTTCATATATTTCGCTCAAGACCTCAAGGTGACTGCAAGTTGGTTTGGAATTGTCAAATCACTATTTGAACACAGCAGATAAGGCTAGTTGTGTCATCATATATTACACCATGATATACATGGATGATAATTTGTAGTCACATTATTATGCACTTATATAAGTACACAAAATATACATAAAATTGCATATTAGCATTAGAAAGAACTTTTACACAATTAACTCTTCTCTTACTGTCTTTTCTCCTTCAGGAAGCTCTTACAGAGAAACCTGCCCTTTACAGAAAAACTATAGTGATTAGTTCCAATAACTTGGACAGCTAAATAAATATTTATAGTATCAGAACATACAGTAAAAACTCATTTGCATGGACCTACGTGACCTCATATGGATTATCAGTTTTTGCAATTAGTGTGTAAACAAACAAAGAGGATTAAAAAAGTCAAGGATACTGCATCACAGAGTGTACTTTGTTCATTTATTTTGACAAACACAGTTTAGTTTTAATTGCCAATAATAATGCTACCAATCATTTTACGGTTAAAGTATTATGGGATATTTGATGAAAACAACATACTTGGAAAATACATTTCCAAGGTTACAATAGGGAGATAATTTCAAAATCAAATTTGACTTAACAATATCTATCTTTTCAAAGGAGTTTTTTCCCTTTGCTTTCATCACAAAATTTCATTACATATTTTAGTTTCAGTAAGCCACAACACATTTTTCCAGTTGTCAGGTTTTGAGGCAAAATAATATAATTCTTTTTTAAGTTCATACTTCCACATACTTTTTCCTTACATCACTGTTTTTTCAGTGTTTTCAAGGGTATCAGCTTAGTTGTGTAATCTTGGGCAAAGCAGATTCTCCATGCTTTGGCTTACCCATCTACAAAATCTGTGTAATACTCTGATTGTGCAGAATTAGTATGATGTTTAATCAATCTTCAAAGAAGCACTCAGCTTCAGAATCCTAGTAGCATGTATGTACGAAGTACCAACACATTTGATTCCCTACATTTGCAGCATCAATAGAGTGGTAAAATGGGAGTGTGGTTCCATTTTCTAAAATGTAAAATTACTAATGAGTCACACTTTTCACATTTTAGAGACAGAACACGCTATTATTTTTCCAAGTCAGAGCCGCCATCTCGCTAATGTAGCACTGAATATACTGGAAATGTATTATGATATAAATGCAGCTTTATAGTAGTGCTCCTGAGACAGAAAGACTATCAGATTTTTTTCAGTATGCTATATTTTATTTTTCCCTAGTGTGTAAAAATTTTATTGCTTAAGAACAGCACTTGCTATATGTCATCAAACTGTCTTTTTAATGTCTCCCTCTTCTGAGCTATGTTCCCTATGACCAATTTTGTTATCCAATTGCTAACACAGCAGCTGCTTAAATAACTATTAAAGATTAAATATTATCATTATTTCACAAGACTTCCCAAAACATATCAAATGCCAGAGAAACTTTATAGCAAGATAGGGACAGTCCCTATTCTCAATTCTATTCCTCCACCATCCATGTGATGGGAAAAAGTGCCTAGAAATGTTCCTAGTTGTGAAAGTCAATGTGCAATTGATAAGAGTATATCCTTGTAACTAGAGGTCACAATTAAAAAGTCTGTAACACTGTACTGCTTCATAGATACAATAGCAATTGTAGTGCAGATGCTTAGTAAGCTTTTACATTTACATTACACCACCATTGATGTCGTTTCTCCCTGCTAAAATATACCTCTTTAAATAAACTTGTTGGTTAATAATATTTTTAAAATGTCTTGTGTTGGTCGTTAAAGAACAGATTGAAAACTGAAGTAGCTGTGCCTAATTGAATAACTATTACTACCCCGGTAATGGGACATGTGAAGCATTTTATCTGTTTTCTTTGCAGATTGTTAATTTAAATGGATAGCATGGTGATAAAACAGTTAGAGTTAATTAGCTGAGCAAAACTAGAAAGACAATGAAAGGATCATTTTAATGCTAACTCAGAAAACTACAGGTGTTTTAAAATGTAATAATTAATAATTAATAGAATTGATGATAAACTGATTTCTGAAGAACTGGACATCATTCTACAGCTAATCCTTGTAAAAGTCCCTGAATTTGTTCAGCATAATAGCCTGAAAAATTCTCATATTCTAATGAGAAAGACTGAACGATAGCAAAGAAAGCTTGTTTCTCTCAGTCTCTATACGTGCACTGAAAGCAACTTCAAGGTCCCTGTACAAGGCAGCAGCCCCAAATGCCTCTACTCTGAATCATAAAAACACAGAAATTTGTGTTATTTGGTTTCAGAATTAATTAATTAAAAGTCTCATTACCACCTAAACAAGGTTTCAGTTGCCCATGGACCCTTTAAAAAAAAAAGTTGTCCCTTCAAATTGACAACACTAAACAGGATTTTCTGGTACATGCTTTCCCAGACATTAACAGAAATTTTGGAGTTTTGGGGGGCTTGGTTGTCGGGTTTTTTCAGCAATACAAAATGAAATGTATACAGCTTAAAGGACTAGGACTGTGGCCTTACTGTATTTATTAATATAAACTTATCTGTAGTGTGACACCAGTTCCATCAAGGTTTGAAAAACTCTGGATGACTTATTTCTGTTTGGAAACAGAAGGGAAGTGGAGGGAAGACTTCCTTGACTCAATATTAACATCTGATTTTTCGAATTCAGAAGATGTCACTAAACACTCAGGGTATTAGTTGCTCATTGTGATCCACTCTTTGGGGACCTCTGTCTATGCACCCATCACAAACTAACTCCAAGGACTCCAGAGCTATTAGACATGTCCCCAAACAGCACTTCTACATCAGAAAGTATGGGAATCAAATGGAAAATTATATAGTTTTAACAGAAAACCTCTTCAGACTGCACAATTCTCCTTGAATTCTATTCATTGTACAACCACCACAGCAATGTCCTGTCCATAACAGCTGTTCAACAAGTAGATGGAAAAATATTAACAAGCAATTTGACCCAAATTCTTGCCTCAAATTTGTTCACTTTGAAAGAGCAAGTCTCCTTAAAGTTGGCTTATTGTAATCTGATTACTCGGGCCTGTATAGCACAAAGGATTACAATCTGTAAACATGATTTCTAGGTTAACATGTGGGACAAATCATTACACAAATACACTGGAATCAGTTGGACTGAACAGCAGTAATGGTCTGCTGAATCCTAATCAAGTTTACTAATGGTCTGGATTTTAGGCACTATGACTGAACAGCTTTTACCCTGAACTCCATGGACATGTGTTGGAGTTCCTATACAGAGTCACCCACTTCAAATCATGAACAAACCTAGGATTGGTAGTTATCGCTTTCACGGAATTAAATTTTAGAGCAAGGGATAATTTATACAAAACTGACCATGGCTCATCTATTAGCAATTTTGATGTTCCATATGATGTTCAATAGCAGGCACGAGGATGAATCTTTAATGAAACTATGATCATAACAAATATTGAATCTGTGGGTAACAACAGCAGGGGATTTAGTATTGTAAGTTTTATAAAACTCTTCAATTTAGAGTAACAGAGAAAGAAAGAAAGCAGGTTTCTGATTTTGTATAAAACTGCCAATTGGAAGAAGCAGCAAATATGTTAAGGTACAGAGATGAAAGATATTTATATATAGGTTTTTAAAGGAAGACATACTCACTGGGTCACTTAACCTGATAGAATGAGGACTACAACATGTAAAATCCCTTCTCCTGAGTCTTCTCAAGGTCAGAGATATGTTTAAAATAAACTACGAGGTGAGGAAAAGTAGACGAGCAAGTAAGCCAAATGTTGTACTTAACTGCATTGTCAGCCTCCTTTGAACCAGCAGGCAGAACAGCCATGAACCAGCACAACCTCAGAATGCCACAGAGATGCAGATGTCTTTGAAATGCCTTCGTCTTAAACATCTGTCTGGCCAAACGCATCAGGAGGGTTTCTTATCTCACCAGCCCTTTGCCAGTCTGACACTAACGTAAAAATTGCCACTTCCATGAAAATGCCAGCCCTTATTCAGAAATGTATTTGAAGTCCCTATGAGCTCAGAGAATTTCATATTCATTACAGGCACGTTGTATTGTGGAACTGGATTATATTTTGGTTTTAAGCTGATACGTTTCCTCACTGATGTACTGTAATCGTATGAATGTATTATTCTTCTTTCCTAGTTGCAAACTATGTTTTTATTGGGAGTATTTTTATGATTAGCAGCAAGAAAGGCAAATACCAGGTGAATTATTATTAAAAACAAAGTTACATTAGGACTTACAGGAAAAGTCATGCCTACTGTGTTTATTTAGGGACCACTCAAATCTTTTCATTTAAGATTTCTTAAGATTTTATATTTATTGTCTTTGATATCTTTTTTTAAAAAAGATTTATTCTTCTAATCCTCAAAATTTCAAATCAACAGCGAAAAATAAAACTCCTCAACAGGCACAGCCAGCTCCCACAGCATTCTTAACACCAGAGAGAGATCCATGAATGATGACACACTCCCCTGAACTCTGGCTTACTGTATGCGGATACAGACTGGCAGAATTACTCTGCAAGTCTCCATTAGAATGATACTTCAGAAAGTTGCAGAGGGAAGTGGGTCTGTGGTCCCATTCCCATTCTTCTGCTGTGGTGGTGGACAAGGCTATATGGAGAACAAACCACTTGAATCTGCTAGGACCATCAGGGGAGTTACAAAGAATTGGTGGGCTTACTCCCATCTTCAAGAGAGAAGGAAACGTTCACTGTCACTTCTCTCTAAGGTAAAGAGAATTTAAGAAAACTTGGGTCTTCCAGCCATAACAACACTCCAAGTTAATGCATCTTTCAACTTAAAATGTTGACATTCTCATAGAAAACTCCACAATCGCATAAAAAATTATCCTGTCTTCAGATATGAAATAAAAACTTCTTATTTCCTTGTTCACGCTGTGGCATGTGATCAGTCTAGCTACTTGCATTCTTGAGGGTATAAATGACCTTAGCAATAAACAAAGTCTGTAGAGCAAAAGCACCTCCTCTCTAAGAAGTAACCTATAATAATCACTGAACAGCCTGAGAAGATTCATCATGAGTCATGCCTAACATTACACAGTACAGGTCACTCTGAATAAAAAGAAAGTTTAATTTGTAAATTTAAAACTCCTCTCGTCCTGTGTTGATGTCCCTTTTCCATTATTCCACAAGCCACAGAATGAAAACAACAATCTGATGTTTTGACCTCTTGGGTCATATTCAAGCCTGCACAGAAATGTAGGTATTCTTGATGTTGAAATATTTTCTGGTATCAGTGGCTTCTCAGCGCTAAGCATCAAATATTGCCATGCTACCTCCCTCTTGCGCCCATGCAGCATTTGACAATACAAAATGTTGCTCATCCAGATATGAAAACCATATATGAATGTAGCTATGAAACAAGTGCTGAGCACTCCACAACTTCTTTCAGATCCAGCTGCTCTACACATCTGTCTGTAACTACTAAGCTAACACTTATTTATGCTTTGTCAGCAAGCAGACTTTCTGTTCCAGGCTTCCTCAATACCCATATTACTATTCCACTGAATGCTGAATTATCAGAGGATAAGCAGGAAGCAAAGCTCTTCTGGTTGCTTACTGCAGGGGAGAGATGGAGAAAGAGCAGAAATCAGAACATTCAACAAGAGCATGCTTAGACAGCTTCTCCTCTGAAAAACATCAAAACCAAGAGGAGGGAGGAAAGATCAATTCCCTCCCTGGGAAGCAGAGAAATTATAGAAGTGCTGAGGAAAAGAATGGTGATGGGTTTAGGCAACGTGACCTGTGAAGAAAGGTGGAAGTAATTGTGTTTCCCCAGCCTTGGAAAAACATACAGAGGAGAATCTCTAAAAATGTTGCAAGATTTGTAGTAAAATATAAGATGATCAACACTTTCATATTCAGTGAGAGGGACACAAAAAGCAACAGCTTCAATGGTAGAAGAAGACACTCTCAGGTTAGCTCTCAGGCAAAATTTTAAGAACTGTTCCACTCCAAGCAATTTGCCTGGGAAGCTGCAGAATTAAATCTTTTGAAGAAATGTTATACAGGTAGCTGTAAGAGCTGGGTTAGGTATATTTATGTATGAATGGAAAGGCACTAGCTGGTCTTTTTGCAGTGATGGCCAAGTGGCACTGCTATGAACATTATTATCTGCTTTGTAAAGGATTTAGGACCCTGAGTACAGATTGCGAGGTGGGGAAAAGGTCTGGCACAGCCCAAAGACAAGCCTCCATGGTGCTTGGGTCAGGGCTCAAGAGGGTCTTAAAGGAAGGGGATCCAGGAGGTGAGGGTGATAGCAAGGCAGGCAGAGGCTTCATTAGCAAGGGAGCGTACCTGCAGCATCTAAACAAGAAGAGCAAAGCAGGTCTAGTGGCAGCAGTCAGGTTGAGCAAGAGTCAATTGGACAAGTTTGTAATGCCAAGGCAGGTCCACAACCAAACCAGGGACTTAATTCCATGAGTCAGTGTCTGGCTCAGTGGGGTATGTGGCCAAGCCCAGGCACAGCTTCAATAAAGGTCAGGCATCAGCAACAGGTCTGAGTTTAAATACAGCACTCAAGTAAAATGGGAACAAATGCTAACAAGACTTCTCACAGCTCTTTCTCACGCAACGTCTTTCACAGCAGTTGGATCTAAGGCAATGCAGCTGCACCATATCAGCCCTAATCTCGAGCCCAGGCTGCCAAACCTGCAGAATCACAGTGCCTGTAGCACTGCATGGGGTTGTTGTCCCAAGTGCAAGGCTCTGTACTTGGCCTTGTTAAACCTCATCCCATTGGTCTCAGCC
This sequence comes from Phaenicophaeus curvirostris, assembly GCF_032191515.1. Classification (NCBI taxonomy): domain Eukaryota; kingdom Metazoa; phylum Chordata; class Aves; order Cuculiformes; family Cuculidae; genus Phaenicophaeus; species Phaenicophaeus curvirostris. Next base: position 8,705,611 of record NC_091394.1, on the reverse strand, counting down.
TGTTCAGACCTCTCTGTAGATTCTCCCTATCCTCAAGCAGATCAACACTTTCTCCCAGCTTAGTGTCATCCAGGAACTTACTAAGGGTACTTTCAATCCCTTCCTCCAGTTCACTGATAAATCTATTGAACAGAACTGAACCCAGCACAGAGCCCTGCGGACACCACTTGTGACTGGCCTCCAGCTGGATTTTGTTCCATTTACTACAACTCTTCGGGCCCAGCCACCCAGCCAGTTTTTCACCCAGCAGAGGGTTTGCCTGTCCAGGCCAGTGGAAGCCAGTTTCTCAAGCAGAATACTGTGAGAAATGGTGTCAAAGGCTTTACTGAAGTCCAAAAGGGAGTGGGTGCACTCAGAGACCAGACAATTATTTAGGAAATGACATGAAAGTCCATGCTGCATTTGTTTACCTTTATTCTGTAGGTACCTCCTAATATTTGTTGCTGTTTATAAATATTACCTGAAAAGTCCTACTCGGGCATAAATAACATCTTCAGTTGCTCCTTAAGAGGCACACTTCCAAGTTGAAACAACTCATCTAGGATAATAAAATAAAATCCCAGCACATGCATGGATAATGCTATTATACTAAAAATTTTGTCTTCTTGGAATGAATACACCTACAAACAGGTAGAAAGTTATAGCAAATTAATATAAATGTTCGGATTGCTGATGGTAATTTCAATGTTTTCAAATGTTGATATTGTTTCCATCAGCTAAATTTTGTTAAATAGGTCAATTTTGAATGTTTTCTCTAGTTGCAGTATCATAAAAATTAAGAGAGCTGAGTTTTTCACGTATTCTTATTGGCAGAATAAATGGAAGTGCTTGAGAGTATGCCATCTGTTGAGTAAAAATCATAATGTAAATGTAATTAAAATTGTATTACTAATTAGTATCAATGCACCAAATATCCCTCTTAAAAAAAGCTTCATATATTTCAAAGCTACACCATTACAAGAGCAGCATACCCAGATTCTATCCAGGGATCAACTATATCCCTTTACAGTAGGTATTTCATCTGACCTTCTAATCTAAAGCTTGTTCTTGCTACTTTACAGTCACCTTTTCTTCAAGCCAACTTGTCAAACACATGGGTCACATTTTCCAAATGCCAACAGTAATCTGAAGTACGATCACCCAGAATGCCTTATCTTCAGGAAAGCAAGAGATGGGGTCATTCTTTTCTGTTAAGAAAACAGAAATAAGTGTTCAACATGACAAGCCTCAGATCTCTGAGACTCAGCTAGCCATGCAAAGCTTCATTTATTAGAACCCACAACCCCCCATCAGTGTGGATTCCTCTCCTTTTGAAGAAAAAAACTACCTGCCAGATTGAACTGCCATGCAGAGCCTCGGCTTCCCCACAAACTTCCTCTAGAGAAAGGCGCTTTTCCCTAGGGCTGCCATGTTCCTGCCCTGGAGTACTTTCCCCAAGTCTCAACAGAAGGATCAGCAGTGGCCTGATGATAGACTGGTGAGAAAAACTAATAGCAACTGCAGTACCAGACATTAACTGTAAGGTGGTTCCAACACTGCTGAAATCAACGGCCAAAGATCCAAAACAGGAGTTTAGTTTTAAGATGGCTCAATCTTTTCATCTGCATAGTAAATGTGAGAAGCTCTCCACTGTTTTTAGTTTAAGTATTGCAAATTTAATATATTATCTCCTTCCCTGGAGGGGTTTAAGGCACGGGTGGCGCTGAGGGACATGGTTTAGTGTTTGATAGGAATGGTTGGACTCGATGATCCGGTGGGTCTCTTCCAACCTGGTGATTCTATGCTTCTATGATTCTATGATAAGACTGTGATTTTTAGAGCTAATCTAGGTAGATGATGGAGACAATGCTGCTTCTGTATTTACATTCTATCTGTCCAACATCTGTCTTTACCTAAACTAGCACATATATGAGAAATTGTACTGCCTGTGGTAACTGTTATCAAATCATTGAATACATACAATATATGCAACTGAATCTTTTAAATATTCTACCATCGAGCATATAATTTGATTAATTAAGTCAGGTTTGTAGATGCTTAAAATGATGGAACTTGCCAAATTACACTGACTTGTAATGTTTGAAGAACACATCAAAAATAAACCTAAAACTTGGTGATAAATCAGATAGATAATAGAGTGCTGTGTTCATCAATCACTTTACAATTCACCCCCTCCTTTTATTTTTTTTTTACCAGAGCCCAGAGTAGTTTTGAATACCTTGGCGTATTTCTATAAAAGGCCTTTGCGTTATTAACTGCATTCTAAAAGCAATGAGTGACTGGAAAAAAGGCTCAGAGGTGTGAGATCACAGGTTTTGGGGCAACAATATCTTGAGGCAAAACAGTGACTTGACCAAAAGTACTGACAAAAATAAGGGCAAACGAGGAACTTTCCTCTGGACTTGAAATATGATGGCATTTTATATCATATATTAAATAATTCTCATCCATTTCTCAACTAAATGTTTTTCTAAAGAAATAAGAAGTGTAAGAGTTTTTCATGTTGAGATCCTTCCTTCCAGATCCCAGACTCCAGTTCTTCCCTTCTTCTTTGCTAGCAAAACATATTTTCTTAAAAACTTATTGAAATGTTTCCTCTGGTTCTTTTTGTTTAAAAAGACATGCAAGATACTTTTGTTTCATGAAAGTTACAAGCAGGTAAGAATTTAACAATTAATAGTATGTTTTCCATACTAGTAGTGCCAATTATATGCTGTTTAAGCTTATTATCTAATTGCATGCTAGTGCTGGCTTCAGAGATGGCATGACATTAAGTCAGACTTGTGCTGCATTCCCCAGCAGTGGAATATTCAATTATTTGTTCTGACTCATGTAATTCCCTGTATTCCAAGCTTGTTAATGTCATTACAGGGCTGAAATAAAGTGATTACTCTAAATGAGTATTTATCCGATAGGCAATGCAATTCCTGCCCCCTCCAGCTGACAACAGATGATTGCAAGTGTTCTTCTCTACTCCCTCACCTGCACCTCCCCCTCCTTCCCCTGTCAAGGAGGAAACTATAACATTGTGGTGCTCTGTGAAATACTGTCAGATGGTGTAAAATATATATAATAAAATAAAAAGAAGCACAACCTTCCCCGGCAGAGTTAAAGCTAATGACCACTGCTTCCACTCGCAGTCAGTGATGACAGGTTGAACTAACTGATAATGGCATGCCTGCTGTTGAGCTGGCCACTTATGTTATTTCTCTTGACATGGTTCTGGGGAAGGCCTAATTTTTCTGACATTTGACCATGCAAATTTGAGTCCTGATACATTATTCTGCATTTACATCCTCCCAGTGTTGCTGTTTAAAATTTGCTACAAGCTCCTTGAGCTCAGCTAATAAAGGCCACAGAATGAAAGAAAGTTAAATATGAATGTAAGAGGAGACCTAAATGAAGGGCTAGCTTGTACATCTCAGAGATGACCTTCTGGAAATGAGCAAGTGGAAAATCCTTTTTAAAGCAAATGGTAAGAAGTGTAACATTGATTTCTTTTTTTTTCTTCAAAAATTTTTTTAAAGATTCTAAAATATTCACAAAAAGGAAAACATTAAGTTTTACATAGGCATTTCTTCAGTCAGCAATTCAGCTGAGTGTATTTTAAGCCCAGGTTCCATTAATCACTCTTAGTAGTACACCTTTCCCAAAGAGCCAGAAATTCATAGTGCTTCATTAAATATAAGGAAAAAAATATGGCTTGCTCTCTCTCTCTAGCTTTCTTTTCACTTGCTCTTAAATTTTTCACATTGTTGAAGTCCAAATGTATTACCTGAGAGCAAACTCAACTTTTTCCCATGTCTTAAAATTAATTTATATAAATTTACTGCTTATGAACAGCAGTAGCATGACAGCTCTGAGAAAAACACATCTCTTTTCAGCTACAGAGTGGGTGCAGGCTGGACCTGTGGCTCCTCAACTAAGGCTTTTACATCAAATCTGAATGGGTCTTGTACAGGGAGAGGCCAGCATTGCACAGGCCTTTTATATGTCTGGAGTCAGGGAAGTTGTGGTAAAACTTTTTATCCCAGGTTTTTCTCTGTTGCCTTCTCTCTTATTGACTCTGTATATTACCATGAACCTCTCAGTGCATAAGTCAATATCCACTGAAGTTGATAGAAATTTTTCTGACTTACGTGCCTTGCTTCACTCTCACATAAGAACTCTGATAATGAGATGGCTGCAAGCAGCTTACAGTGTCCAGCAAGCAGTTAGCACCTGGAACGTATCAGACTTCCCCCAGTCAATCACCCTGGAAAATAATATGTTTTATAAAGAGCATAAATCAGCACCTGTCCTGGTTTCAGCTGGGATAGAGCTAATTTTCTTCCTAGTAGCTGGTTTAGCACTGCATTTTAGATTTAGTGTGAGAAGAATGATGATAACACATATTGGTTTAAGTTGTCGCTTGGTAATGTTTATGCTCTGCTGGGATAAATTAATTTTCTTCCCTTCAGCTGTTGTTTTTCTAGATTTATTATGAGTAGAATGTGGAAATACACTGATGTTTATAGCTGTAGCTAAGAGGTGAAGGACTTTTCCAGCTTCCCATGTTTTGCAGGTGCACACAAGAAGCTGGGAGAGGACAAAGCTCGGACAGTTGATTCAGACTGGCCAAAGAAAGAATTCCACACCATAAATATCATACTCACTATAAAGCAAGAAGTTTGGCAGAGATGGCCCCTGGTCTCAGCAGCCCCTGCTCTCGATGGCCCTGCTCTTAGTTCCCTTGCTCTCAGTGTCCTGCATTTGGTGCTCCATATTCAGTTCTGGGTTCTGTGATCCCTGCCTCTCCTGTGATCTCTGAGCCAGCTGTGATCTTCACATCAGCAATGATCTTTGTGCTTATAGGAACCACAGCACTCATGTTCGCTGCTTGGCGCACACTGCTTGGAGTGCACATTCCATGATCAGTACTTTTATTGCAAGTTCCTCTGATTTCACCTGTCTTTACCAACAACTAAAACTCTGCAACACAAAAAAGAAAACCACAGTTCACATGATAATGTTACATCTTAGCTAGAAAACTTGAAAATGTTAATAGGGAACTGTATCTCATTGCAATGACATTATAATATATCATAGTGCTACCAGCTTAGGATATTACGATATAAACAGAGCGAAGTAACACCAAACTACTTATTCCATTTTCTTTTTATTTCTAATATCCACTAGTATTAAAACCCAGTTTTCAAAATCTGTTTTTGACAGACACTGGGAAAAAAAAAATCAGTGATCATATATTAGCTCACTGATCTTTTAATTATGAAGATCCTTCCTCCAGTTTTCAAATATGTGCTTCTTTTGTAAGACCAACACCAGTGACAACTTGATCAGTCATCTTGTAGTCATACTGAGGAGAAGGAACATGAATGATTTCCTTGCTCACTTTAAATGGGTGGTCCCTCCAGAAGATTCAGTCAATCCGCACACATATCTGACTGTTAATCCTTAGCATATGTCCTCTCCTTCTCTCCCGATGAACAAGGAATAGCTCCATGAGAAGGAAGCCATTTGTTCTATCTGTTCCCCAAGACTAAAGCAGAGCGAGTTACCATCCTTTTCTGTACCTGTGGTTTACACAATCAACACTCGCCTTTTGGAGAAGATGACTAGCAGACAAGTGCCCAGACTACATAAAAAAAAGAGGAATACAGCAGTCCAAATAAATATCTGCACATTCTTTTTTACCAAAGTGTTTCTACTTCTCCTGTGATACCTGCTGTTCTTATAGCGTTTCTTCAAGCCGCCTGGAATAACCCAGTTTCTCCTTTCTTCCATTTTTAAAGCAACCTAATGAAAAATAAGAGGCACTGTACTGACCAGAATTTGCATATTCATTTAACAGAAACAAACCAAACTAGAAACAAATTGGAGTATGCATTCTCTGTGCTAAATAATGTGAGTGTAAATCTAGGGAGGATGCTAATGATATTCGAACAGCCAATAAACTAACTCAGAAATCAATTAGATTACTACCAGAAAGCCTCCACTCAAGCAAGTATCAATGTCTCTAGTGGGTCAGAAAGTGGCAGTAATGGCACCAACATCTTAAAATATCCTGTCATTTTTTCTTTTTGCACAACTGTCTAAAATATGTTCTTATCCTGCTAAAGCATGAATCATCTTGAAAATCTCCCCACCTCGAGCGCTGTTTCATCCTGCAGCAGCTGAGGCTGCAGAGGAAGCCATGTGAAACAGCTAGCTATGCAATATCCTATCAGCAATTACTTCACTTAAAGTATAGAGGATATAATCTAAGGTACATATTCTAAATCAAATAGTATTTCCCTCCACAATACTTTAATTCCATGAGGACAGATACCTGACATACTATTTGAACATCCATGTTTGATACCCATGCTACAATTCTTACAATGACTCTGTAGGCATGAGAAGTCCAAAATTCGCTTTGTAATTCCCTTTTGAAAACTCAACAAACACCTGCAACATTTGCTTGCTAAAAGGAAATCGCGTTTTGGCATTGTATTTCCCCACAGGGAGAAGGTTGAGGGGGAAGTAACGAACACCCTCATATTTATCACCAGTCTGTTTTTGTAATCCAGTTAAAAAAAACAACAAACAATGAATCCAGTACTACAGAAAATAAAAGATCTGAGGAAAACAGCCACCAGATTTTCAAAGAAACATGGTGCAGACAGTTTTTAAACACTGCAGAATGTGCTTGTCTCAGGGAAAGAAAGATCCAAAAGCACAGTGGCATGACTGGAAACTGGAAAAGAATAAAGGTTTATAGCCAAAGCTATAAACACCTTGAATATCATGATTTCTCCTCTTTTACTATTGGAAATAATTCCACTGAGTGCTAATGCTGCTCATTAGCTATTTAGTTAGAGAGGCTAATATCCAGCAATGTAAGCTCAGGGGTTTCTAGACCTACCCAAGCTGTCTCCATTTCACTAACAACATTTCTCACCTAAGCGTTTCCCAGGGACACAAGGAACTAAAACAAATACTAAGAGATGACAACAGAATGGGATCGTATCAGTCGCTTAGTGGAGAGCAAAAACATGACAGCTACTATTCTGTTTCAAACCTATAAGGCCCCGTCTCAAGGTCAGCTTATTACACCTCTCCTATAACAAGAAAAGAAAAGTTAGAACTTGCAAACACCCTACAGTTCCAATCTAATTTATATGACATATAACAGCACTGCACAAATGGTATGGGCTGACTGTCTTCTCACAGATTCAATTTAGCCTATTTCTACAGCAAATCACTTTAAATATTAGCATTTTCCTGTTTATATTTCAGCAAAATAACAAATTTTGCAGCCCTATTGAGTAATAGCTACCTACTACATGATTCATCACCTTTTTTCAAGTGAAAGTGACTTCATGGTGAGTAATGCTAATATTGTCCATATTTATGCATTAAATACATGCATATATACTACTGCCCTCTGCAGAATGGAATTAGGCTACCCGCAAACCTGCAATGCCCTTTCAAGGCAGGGTATATTTCTAAAATATATATAAAAGATTTAGAAGCATTCAACTGCTATCTGTGTACTCGCATAACTCAAAGCACATATTTCTTCCTTTCCTCAGTTAGGACCATGTTTAATGAAAACACATTACATCCAATCAGATTTTCACATTACAATTGAGAAGTATTTAGCCAGCAGCTGTATCTTTAAAAACAAATCAGAATTACTGACCAGTTATTAAAAGATCAGTAAAACTCCCAGACTGGGACCTCTAATGATCAGTAGAATTTAAGGGCTATTACAAGGATTTCAAATAAACTCATAACACTCACAGATAAGTGAGCAGTAAAGCTTAGCTTTCTACTTAGTCAGGTTATCAACAACAAAATCAGAATAACAAGTTCAGTTAAATGCCTAAAAAGAGAAAACCAGCCTATGCAGAGGAAGCAGGTAGATCCCTTCTGAAGACCTCTATTTCTCAAAATCCCATCTCTTTACAAGATTAATACAGGATTAATATCAGTGCAGCTGTATTTTTGTCACTTAAGCTAACCAGAAATATTCTGCTTCTACATGACATTACCTTAATGCTGGCTAAGTATAACTCGCCATGCTCTGGGGTTATTTGCTCTTGCAATTTTAGCTTGCGTTCATACTTTGTCCCAAGCAATAAATAAAAAAAACCCTACTGACTAAAATAACTTTTGGCAGAGCCATTTTGATCTTGCCTGTCCCTTCTTGCTATTTCTGCCACCTTTGCAGTTTCCGTACTAATATATATAACCTCGATTAAGCAATCGAGTTAGGCAATAGGCTTTCTGCTCTATTAGGCCTTGTGCACTGTTAAACTACAGTTTTTATGCTTAGGTTACTGAAGTGGTCTGAATTTTCCACTTTTTCAGAATATCTATAAAGTAGCAGTAAGTTTGAAGAGAAGCATCATCAACATACAATGCCAAACTTATTACCAGGAGGCATAAAAATAATAGTCCCCACCCTGACCCAACAGAGAACAATGTAACAGCACAAAGCTGGGCAGAAAAGACCTGGAAGAGCGAAAATGCATTCCCTACAGGGAGGCTACAGTGACATAAAATGGAAAGATGTGGCAATAAGGAAAAAATAATAAACTCTGCAAGCACCTGGAAACATGGCTAGGCACTATGGAGGGATATACTCTCCCGTACCTTCATAAAAAATTCTGTCCAGTTCTCCCTGACCTTGTCTTGGGACGGCTGGGAAGGGGCGTTTTCTGCCATTCATTTATTCTCATTACCAGCAATAAACACAAATGGGAAATAGTCTGTATTGAAAGCAACATGAAAAGAGATGGAGAGGCAGACTTGAACGGGAAGTAGGAAGAAGGGGATGGTTAAACAGTGAAGCATGTGCACCAAATAACTTCAGACAACTCAACAGTAGCTGCTGTGAAATGGCATACTGATACAGAAGCTGTGACTAACTCTTAGCAAACCTAAAAAGCCACTGATGCAATTTCTGTGTAGGACTTGAACTACCAAACCTCCTAGGAGATGAAGCATGGGATCCAGCAATGTAACATAGGATGTGACACAGCCAGAGAATATTTCAGTGTTTTCAGGAAGGAACTGGTTCAAACACAATCTGATTTCAGTTAAATGTATCATCAATGGCTATGTCTGTCTGTCTTGAAGTGGCTCTCAGTCACTCGTTTTGTGTGGTGATGTGCTTAGCTCCCATGCAGCAGCCACATGTCTCATCTTCCCCAGATATAGAATCATAGAATGACTAGGCTGGAAAAGACCCATCAGATCATCAAGTCCAACCATTCCTATCAAATACTAAACCATGACTCTCAGCACCTCATCCACACGTCCCTTAAACACCTCCAGGGAAGGTGACTCAACCACCTCCCTGGGCAGCCTGTTCCAGTGCCCAATGACTCTTTCAGTGAAAATTTTTTTCCTAATGTTCTCCCTGGAGCAGTTTCCACTGCGCCCACAGGGAAAAGGGAATTTGAAAATTTGTTCTGGTCTACAGGAGAGAGCAGAGGCAGTAGCTTAGACCACTTACCTCATGTCTCAAACAACTACTGTGTGCATGGATGGCATGCTGGATTTATGACTCAGACGCAGTCATTCAGGACGCACAGTGCAAGTTCAATGAATCTAAAATGTGTCAAATTCACAGAGCTTGCGCAAATGGTGAACTTGGCATAACCAGTATGTCAGACTCATTATGTGTGCACCGCATCATGTGTGAGTGTGTGCAGACACGCAGCTGGGTGCTAAGCTGCTGTGCAACTGAAGTCCCAGGGATGCTACCAGCCAGGTTGCAAGGCCATTTGCTGCTCCACTGTCTGTACTGACAACTGACTTGAGGACAGCAGAATGACAGTCCCTTGGAGACAGTGCAAATGTATCTGTGAATCTCAACACATTCTAGATTCAACAACCCTGCAGCCAAAATGCAGGTGCAGAGAGTAACAGTTGCCGTTGCAGGAAACAACACAGAGACTTCCCTATAAATAAAAACGGGTGAAGTACCCTCTTGCTATGGTCTTTCCTTCAGTTTCATGAAACTGCTTGAATACATAATGGCTAAATCTCCTTAGTTTTGCCAAGGATATCAAGTCTACAGAAATATTATGTCACTCTTGACCTTGCAGTTGGAAATGACAAAGCAGGAAGCACAGTGGAACATAGTTTAGTTATAAATAAGCTGGCCCAAATGAGTTAGTCTATTTATACAAATCAGTGCTATGCAGAGAACGTGTCCTGAAGAAAAAGATGTACTTTCATTACTCCAGCAGAGTCCTCTGCCCAGGCCTCTTGCTTCTTTATGGAGCTAATTAGAGCAGAGCACATTAATCTAGACAGTGCTTATCTTGCCAGCTGCTCCACTGAGATGCAGAACATAGTTGCATCCTCTAAGCCAGCCACAAGACAAACACATGAACGTGTGCTGTGGAAAATTCATTGTTAATACCCACTCTTTAGCTGGCAAGCTCTCGTTTGTTACCAGTCTCATGGAATGACTTCAAAAGATGATGAAAAGGTCCTTGTAAAACTAAGAATCTGGCTGCACATTTAAATATGACAAACACAAAGTGGATGTATTAACAAGACCTTTTCATTGAGACAAAAGCAGAACAAGCATCAGGGAAATGAAGCTGGAATCCAGTCTTCTGAGCTGATAGCAGTGACGTTAGGTGAGTTCAGATATTCTACAAGGGCATTTGCATGAACCAGGAAAACAAATGTTAGTGAGCACAAAGTTCTCACTTACAAGTTGCAGCCTCTTTGCTCATGCTTCTGGAGTGCAGAAGTGTGTTGCCCTCCTGGGGTGAAAAACCATGAACTCCTGTTTCATAAAATAGCTGATAGAATTTGCTCAGAACTAGCCTCTATGTTTGGTTACTTTTTTGAAAATTACTATATTTGTACATAGTAAAAGAGATATAATTCAATTTGGTTTGCATTTAATTCACAACTTTCATTTGAAAGTTGTCTTTTTCTTAATATCAGTATTGCTTCACACAGTTTCAGAAGTCAGAGACTGACCATTTCATGACTTGGCTATAGTGAAATTTAGTCTAGAAATTCTGCTTTAGAAGTGGGGGAAAGAGGTTGGTTTAGGTAATAAAACTGTACAGCACAGGGGAGCAGCATTTGAAGGTAATGAATCCTACACTGAAACTTTGGGTTCGTGCCTTTTAAAATTTTCTGATGTCATATAAAATTTGAAAGAATTTATTTTCTTACTTTAATTCATTTCTTGCAATGCTAATTTTCTGACAGTTTAGTGAGGATTAAGCTGAATTAAATTTAAGGGTTGGGGGTTTTTGGTTTGGTTGTTTTTTTTCCCCCAAAAAGATCTGGAATCTTGTCTGTAGCCTCATTTTCAGTAATCTGGAGCTGCTATCTGGCATTTGATCATATCAAGACTTACAGATGGAAAAGTTTTACTTTAAAATTCCCCACATTTGGGGATGTCGATGGAGTTTTTTTTAAATGTCAGAAGCGATTGCTCTGTTTGTATTTTTGTTAATACCAATTACAACAGTATTGTCTCCAGTCAGAGAAGAGTATAAAGAAACAAACAAATGAACCCTTCTTACTTCCCTACCCATTCCAGACAGTAAACTACACTCAAACACCTAGGCACATAAACAGACGCACGTACATGCCAATCTGCTTCTTTGGAAGGAATACATTAAAGTATTTAATTTGGGATAATGAAGGAAACATGTAAATACAGCACTCTATTCTTTCAAGAAAAGCATTCAAAATGCACATTCTCCACTCCCCCTAAATTATAGCAGAAGATGGGTCATAATAGCTGATGTAATAGGCAAGAAGGGAGAATGGAGCACAATTCCCTAAACTTGATAAAATAAGCAATTACTCTTGTTATCTGAATGGCTCTGTCAGTGGAGTAGTTGTCTGTGTCATACCAGAATCTAACAGAGCCTGTTGCCTTTAAGCATCAAAGGCTTTGGCCTTATTATCTTTCTAAGATGTGCATGTATAATAAGTTTTCCCAACAAATGGCAAGGAAGCATCTCTGGCAAAATATAAAATGTTGATAAACTATGTCCAAATGATTAATTCACAGAAATTCTCCATCACACTGCAGCTACATGTGCCCATCTCTTCTGTTATGCCCTTGGAGATTTTCATACTAAACGTATGTGCATATTTTTCATGGCCACTGATATTTGAATTGCAGCCTGCTCCCATGCAGAACATAAAACACTTCAAACTGCATAATGCTGACTAAATTATAAGTTCTCCAGTGGCCCGAGGTAGCAAGGGCCATAATAATGAGTGTGCTTAAGTGGTTTGTGTAGATTTTTTTCCCCTTTAATTTTAATGCCCTGACTTGCTGCCGCCTTTTCTAAAGCTAGGGATTGTCTCATACAATCATAACAACAGGGAAATAGAAACTGCATTATGCTTTGAAAAAATGTAGGATGCAAAGCAGAATCTTCAGTCATCAAGCACGGTGATAACCAATTCAGCCCTCTTGGTCAGATGGAATAGAAAATGCGTGGGTGACTTTGTTCATATTTGTAATCAAATTGGGGCTGTTTCCTAAATAAAGACAATTCAGACCATGTTTACTGGATACACTAAAAAGCTGCAATCCTTCTAATCACATCCATATTGCATGCACAAAAAAAAAATAAATACAAAGCTGAAATCTCATTTGATTAAAATTATAAAGAAAGCAAGTAAATAATGCCTGCCAAAATACTAAGAACTTCACTCATGACATTATAATAAGTCAAAGTGGACATCTGTATGAGTTGTAATGAACACTTACTTATTTTGCAATGTTTTCCATGTCCTGTTATTGGTTATTTTTCTTGGTTTTAATCAAAAGACAAATGAATGAAAATGCTTACACTGCAGCAATGCTCACTTCCATGGTAATTGGAAAAATATACACAAACTGCTAATATCCACGGATGTTTACAGTCAGGCAGATAAAAAGGGCCTGGGCACATGTTAACTGTTTCCATCAACTTCCCCCACCTCTAAACAGAGACCATTTTTGGCCAGCTCATTGAGGAGGAAGGAGTTATTGACTTCACAAATCAGTTCAGAGGAGGATGGACTCCTTGCAAAATCCTTTTCACGTGCCCCTCTTTTGTCCCACAATGTTTTGGGAAGCTCATTTCTACATTCCCTGCCCTACAGAATTTAGGCAGATGTTTAAACACACTTCTCACAGGAATCATACCAACCCCTATCTGCACCTACCACTTCATCTAGCGTATATACTGAGGCCCTCTTTGCAAGGGACTGTGAACTGATGTAGCTCAAGTACTCCTGTATCAACATAGCTACACAAATCTTCCTCCGGCATCAGTTTTAGGATCTCTTCTTCATGTGAAAACACTGACTAAAATTCTTTTGTAAGCCGTATCAAGATTTAACAGGACAAGTGAATACATGGACTTCTGCCCCATCTCCTGGGGGAGTGAGCAGTAAGGGCAGCTCCATCATATAGCAGGAAAAGATCTGCAGTGGCTCTTCCAACTGTCTACAACTGGAAAGAACTCCTGACAAAGTACTAAGACCTCCCAGGAAGTATTGTCTCTTCCCTCTGGCCTCTTTTACACATCTTCTTTTTCCTCTTTCCATAATTGAGACTAACGAATACACCTCTCATTTGGGTGTTTAATTTCCCATTATTCTGAATACCGTGTAGCCATTTTACTTAAAGCAAGTCCAAAGTGAGACAATAAAACTACTGGCTAGTTTTTAGAGAGCACAACCCTATTTGTTGCAGTGTTTTGACCTTCTGCAGCATTTTTCCTCATTTCAATCAATTTGTGACTCAAGCATTGGGTTGTATGTACAGATAAGAATTATTTATTTAATCTGTCTTCATACCCGAAATAAAAGCATGGCATAATTCACAGAGTCATAGCATAGCTGAGGTTGGAAGGGACCTCTGGAGATATCTTGTCCAACTCTCCCACTCAAGCGGGGCCACCTAAAGCTGGCTGCTCATGACCATGTTAAGATGACTGTTGAATAACTACAACGATGGAGACTCCACAGCCACCTGGCTCCATCTTTTTTGCATCCTTCCTCTTGATAGGATCCCTTGGTGGTCCTTTTCTGGACTCTTTCCAGTTTTCAGCCCACCTCACTTCTGCTCAGCCAACCCATATTTCTCCCTGAGAATCTTACGGGAGACAGTGTTGAAAGCTTTACAAAATCAAGATAGATAATTTCCACTGTTCTTCCATTGTCTACAAAGCTAGTCATTTCACTGTGGAAGGTTATCACTGTGGCCTAACAGCACTTCCCTTGTGTGAATCCACGCTGCCTCCTCCTCATGACTTTCTTGTCCTTCATATGCCTAGAAATTGTTTCCAGGTTTAACCGTTCCATCACTTTCAAAAGGATTGACGTAAGGTTGAATGGTCTGTAGTTCCAAGGGTCCTCCTCCTTGCAACTCCACCACATTGTCTTCCTAGCCTGGTAAGCACTTTCTTGCTTACACAAAAATGATTGAGATGACCCTATATAAGACTGTTTTGTTAACTTCATTTACTATCATTCTTACCAGTGTTAATATTAAGCTCCTGTAAGTCTAGTAAACAGGGAGGTGTCCAGTCTCCGAGCAGCTGTTTTGCCCATGAGTATACACGGCTACCCATAAGTAATGGCATGTATATTTATTCATTATTGTTGTACAAGGCATACCACCAAAAATAGGCAAGACTGACTCAGTATACCTGATCTGATTTCAAGGAGCATCAGGCATATTTCATAATGTCTTGAATCATCTGTCTGCAAATTTTGGTACCTTAAACTGTCTGAATGCCTGAATTTCCAATCTTTGCAGACATAGTTAGATCATCTGTTTGGTTTGGGCACTTTTTATATTCTATAACCCGTTCAATATATTGCCTTTACTGGCAAAAATTAAGTCAGGCATGTGTTTTAACACATGAAAAGTCAAACTGGTAGTTGGTCAATCAATCTTAATTCATGTGACAGAGATTTTTAAAACAAAAAAAAACTCTAAAATTTCTGTATTCATACATGTGAAGACTCTTGCTTACTGGAAAAATAAATGGGTGGTCATCTGGCTGCTTTTTTGTCTCTTTCTCTAGTGTAACTTGTCCCATATTTTAAAGAGCTGAAACAGCTACAGTTTGGTACAGTGGAATTCTCTTGCTCTGAAGTGCTCGAGGGCAAATCCAGGCCTGCAAGCACCTGCAGCTTGGCAGTCTTCCTGAAGTCAAAGACAATTCACTCAGTCCAAGAGGATGGCTAAGCTTCAAAGTGGCTTTCTGAGGTAAGCGACAATTTTATTTGTATCCTTATTCAGCGAGTTGTGAGCTAAGAACTCATCTGTGGCTTCAGGCAGATTTTAAGTTAAATTAACACTACTATACTACTACTAAAACAGAATAGTTAAGTCTACTGATGGTGTAGCATGTAGCTACCCTATATAACACTCTTCTGAAGCAAATATTCCAGCTCTTAAAGCTGAATAACATGTTTTCTTTATCATACTAAACTTTCCTTATCCACAGAGGTTTTCCAGAGAAGGTTTGAAAATAAAGTTGTCTTATCAAATCTTATTTACAAAACAGTGTGTAAAATAGTAAAGTTTCATAATGTTTTAATGAACAGGTAAGCTTTGTTTAGACCTGCCTTTAGAAGTGGAATATCAATACCACCTTCCACAGTAAAACAATGCATCACTTATCTCTTGGCCATTCACATGTGAGTCTTGTCAAGGCCTACCAGTTTTCAAGTGTCATTTTTACAATGGAAGATTCTTAGAGAAGTATCTCACAAACAAACTTTCAAGAGTTGATTGACATTTGAGGCATCTTGCTGTAAGACAAGGTAGTTTGTTCAAATTAGTTTATAAGATTTCCTATTTCCCCTCATTAAAAGCACTAGTGCTTGATGCCAATGATTTATGGAAGTGGAGTGATTTTTATGTATCCCCTTGAACGCACCCTGTGTTCCCTAGCCCTCTTAGGATTTAATATGTGATTAAAGGTTCAATTTAGAAAAGAGAAGGCTAAGTTAACAATAAGAAGGACTTCCACAAGGTACTTCAAATGGATATTTATGACATGCCTCTGAAGTTTTACCTACGTTTTATGTTTTAATTAATTTCTGAGTGAAATATGTACACATTTTTCAATCCCGCTGACTACACAAGTTTTCAGCATCTCTCCCCACCAGGCCCTCTGGTAAACTAGACCTACCATTTTCTAAATCCATACCTAGCGCTCATAATTATGCTTTGGATAAACAAAAAAAACCCCAACAAATGTATTTTTCAAGCAAAATGCTGCACAAATTGGTCACTCAGACAGAAAAGCTTATCGAATAAGGGCCTGTTTGTACAGCTCAGCCTTCTTGTTAAAGGATTTCCTTTTCCTATAAGAAACAAATTCAGCTTTCATACCAAAACCAGCCCTAATGGAACACTTATCAAGAGCAGTAAATGAGCTGATAACTTGGCAATGTGGCCACCTGTCAGTTAGGCATTTGTCCAATGTTACTGGCTGATTTCATAAGGGCCGCAGGAAAAAATTAGCTTGTAGTAACTTTCAGGTGTAACTGACATGGGATGAATAGATCCAATGGCCCAGAGAGATTAGGTTGCTTATGGTGCAAAATTTTAGTCTCCCCATCCTCGAACAAGCTGAAACACATTTCAGAGGCATGTTCCTATCCCTTAAATTACTCTTGTTTTGATGTAATTCGTGGCATATTTTTATGATCACACCAAAAAAAAATACATGCCTGTATGTTAACCAAGCACTGGACAGAAATATTAGTGTAAACTTTTTCCACTCATGGCTCTAAGTAAATGTAAGCATAGTAAGACTTACTTTCTAGCTTCTGTGTACCACCCAGTAAAACCCTTGGCCTGGGTCTGTGAAGAATTATCCACAGCCAAAAGGAAGCCACAAAAGCTGGGTACTTAAATTAACCCCTTACACGTGCCTGAGCAGTTAGGCACCTCTTTCTGTTTACATTCACAGTAATGCCTCCAAAGCCAGTCAAACCACTTCTCTACCCCACATCTTGCAACCAGCTGAACAAATGTACTAGCTACACTTCTTGTGGTTTGAGATACCATTGTCACTATCATATTTTCCTGTTGGCATAACTGAACACTTTACAGAGAAGTTTTGCCCACCCTAAGGAGTCGTTGCTGAAAGACAAAAGAAATAATCACTGATTACAGAAATATTCTATTGTCAGAAATATATACAGAATTTGCTCTTCATCTTGGAGGCTGCATCCTTCTGACAATGAAGACAGGTCACGGAGCTTTAGTGATGAAAATGAGCACCTTCAATCCCCTTAATTTATAAAGTATTTAAATCTTTGTACTTCTGCAAGGGCTGTCACTTGCATTATTTGTCCTTCTCTTTTTAATGGATAGTTGTAGCTCCCCTACGTTCATCTGAAATCTGACACATTCTTTCCTAATTAAGGACATCTAATGGGAAAGTTACACTTTCCCATGATGCCTGCTACAATAAATCCTTCTAATTATTAATGTATCCAGGCAAGTGACATCTCATTATTTTGGGTGACTTCACAAAATCATTTGACAGGAAATAATGATGACTCAACCCCAAGTCTAAATTTGGAAGAATTTAAGCAGATCAGAGATTTCTCACAAACATAATTTTTTTTTATTCATATGGTTTAAACTAATAGATAACCAGCCTGGAGGGTTCAGGTCAGTTAAATTTCTTCCTGCAGCAATGGAAACGCTGACTGCAATGCAGAAGAATGCTCTTGTGTTTTGAGAACATGCGATCCCCATCACATTTCCCTTCCTTGAGCTTTCTATACTCTATATCTACAGTATATATATATCATAATGACTGGGGCAGAGAATGCACAAAGGAAATTGTAGATAGTACATTAAACTTGGTTTGCCACCCACTTACCAGTATTATTTGAGGACAGACTCTTTAGCAAGGCCTGTTGTGACAGGACAAGGAGTAACAGTTTTCAACAAAGGGAGGGTAGCTTTAGACTGGATATGAGGAAGAAATTTTCTACAATGAAGGTGGCAAAATATTCAAACAAGTTGCCCAGGGAGGTAGTGAAAACCCATCCCGTGAAACATTCAAGGGTAAGTTGGATAGGGTTCTGAGCAACCTGATCTAGTTTAAGATGTCCCTGCTTCTGCAGGGGGATTGGACTAGATGACCTGTAAAGGTCCTTTCCAACCCAAAGCATTCTATGATGCTATGATATTGTGGTTACCCCTTTCCCGTACATAAACAAAGGGAAGCTTAGATCCCTGCATCTGTTTCAGAGAGTGTTTGGGAAGTTCACCCAGCTGTGACAGAGATCTCAGTGCATCAGTTCACATGCAACAACTGCATTAAAAGAGAGAGCTGTTGCCTGAAACACTCAGATGACAGCATTAAATGGTCTAACCATTGAAATGGTTAGAGATCTGCTCAGCCAATTAGACATTCACGAGTCCATGGGACCGGATGGGATCTACCTGAGGGTATTAAGGGAACCGGCAAACGTGCTTGCCAAACCCCTTTCCACCATTTACCAGCAGTCCTGGCTGACTGGGGAAGTTCCACTTGACTGGAGGCTGGCTGATGTTGTACCTATTTACAAGAACAGCCAGAGGGAGGACCCAGGAAACTACAGGCCTGTCAGTCTGACCTCAGTGCCACGGAAGATCATGGAACAGGTGATCTTTAGTGCTATCACACAGCACACACAAGACAACCAAGTGATTAGACCCAGTCAACACAGGCTCATGAAAGGCAAGTCTTGCCAAACCAACCTGATTGCCTTCTATGACAAAGCGACCTGCTTACTGGATGAGGGAAAGGCTGTGGATGTAGTTTTCTTGGACTTCAGTAAAGCCTTTGACACCATGGACAGGCAAATCCTCTGCTGGGTAAAAAATTGGCTGGATGGCTGGGCCCAAAGGCTTGTGGTAAATGGAGTTAACTCCAGCTGGAGGCCAGTCACAAGTTGTGTCCCCAGGGCTCAGTGCTGGGTCCAGTTCTTTTCAATATATTTATCAACAGCCTGGATTAAGGGATTGAATGCACCCTTAGTAAATTCATGGATGACACTAAGCTGGGAGAAAAGTGTTGATCTGCTTGAGGATAGGGAGGTTCTACAGAGGGATCTGAACAGGCTGGATCAATGGGCTGAGACTATCGGTATGAAGTTTAACAAGGCCAAGTGCAGAGTCTTGCCCTTGGGACACAAGAACCTCATGCAGCGCTACAGGCTTGGGGAAGGGTCGCTGGAAAGCTGCCTGGCAGAGAAGGACCTGGGGGTTTTGGTTGACACCCGACTGAACATGAACCAGCAGTGTGCCCAGGTAGCCAGGAAAGCCAATATCAGAAATGGTGGGGCCAGCAGGACCAGGGAAGTGATTCTGCCCCTGTACTTGGCACTGGTGAGGCCGCACTTCGAATACTGTGTTCAGTTTTGGGCCCCTCACTACAAGAAAGAAAATGATATCCTGGAGGGGCAATGAAGCTGGTGAAGGTACTGGAGAAGAAGTCTTATGAGGAGCGGCTGAGGGAACTGGAATTGTTTAGCCTAGAGAAAAGGAGGCTGAGGCTGTAAACCATATCACTGTTTACAACTACCAGAAAGGAGGTTGTAGAAAGGTGGGTACAGCCACCCGTCAACTCGTACATCCATCTCCCAGCTCGTACAGCCATTCCCCAACTTGTACACCCATAACCCAACTTGTACAGCCATATTCTGGTTCATACAGCTGTCCCCTAGCTCACACAGCTATACTGCACAGCTATTCCTGGGCTCATAGAATTATCCCTCATCTCATACAGCCACCCCCTAGCTCGTACATCCATCCCCCAACTCATACCGCCATCCCCCAAATGGTACAGCAATTCATGGGCCCGTACAGCCATCCCCCAGCTCGTACAGCCATCTCCTAGCTTGTACAGCCATAACTCAGCTTGCACAGGCATATTCCAGTTCGTACAGCCATAACCCAGCTCATACAGCCACCCCCTAGATCACACAGTCATAACCCAGCTCATATAGCCATAATCCAGCTCACATACCCATCCCTCAGCTCATATGGCCGTACTCTAGCTCGTATGGCCAGCCCCTAGCTCATACAGCCATGACCCAGAATCCCAGGTACAGAATCCCAGAATCACCAGGTTGGAAAAGACCCCCAGGATCATCAAGTCCAACCATTCCTATCAATCACTAACCCATGTCCCTCAGCTCCTCATCCACCCGTCTCTTAAACCCCTCCAGGGAAGGTGACTCAACCACTTCCCTGGGCAGCCTCTGCCAGTGCCCAATGACCCTTTCTGTGAAATTTTTTTTTTTCTTGGCCTCTTCTCCCAAGTGACAGGGGACAGGACGAGAGGGAATGGCCTCAAGCTGCACCAGGGGAGGTTTAGGCTGGACATTGGAAAAAATTCTTCACAGAAAGGGTCATTGGGCACTGGAACAGGCTACCCAGGGAGGTGGTTGAGTCACCTTCCCTGGAGGTGTTTAAGGCACGGGTGGACGAGGTGCTAAGGGACATGGGTTAGTGTTTGATAGGAATGGTTGGACTCGACGATCCGGTGGGTCTCTTCCAACCTGGTTATTCTATGATTCTATGATTCTATGATTCTATGATTCTATGATTCTGATGTCAAGCCTGAACCTCCCCTGGTGGAGCTTGAGGCCATTCCCTCTTGTCCTGTCCCCTGTCACTTGGGAGAAGAGCCCAGCTCCCTCCTCTCCACAACCTCCTTTCAGGTAGTTGTAGAGAGCAATGAGGTCTCCCCTCAGCCTCCTCTTCTCCAGGCTAAACACCCCCAGCTCTCTCAGCCGCTCCTCATAAGGCCTGTTCTCCAGCCCCCTCACCAGCTTTGTTGCTCTTCTCTGGACTCGCTCCAGAGCCTCAACATCCTTCTTGTGCTGAGGGGCCCAGAACTGAACGCAGTACAGCGCCCCCCCCCCCCACCCCCCCCAGCTCGTACCCCCCTCACCCCGCTCGCCCAGCCCTCCCCGTGCTCGCACACCCCTCCGGTCCCCGCTCTCCCGCCCCTCGGCCGGTTTCCCGCTGGCGGCGCCAACTCCGGGCCGGCAGCGCCCCCTGGCGGGCGGCCGCTGTCATGGCGCCGCCCCGGCGCGGCCTCCCGGATCGCCGGGAGCCGCAGAGCCACGTCCCAGGGCTCCGGCCCGGGGAGCGCTCATGGCCGTCGGTGCCAACAGCCGCGAAGCCTTCAAGACGCTGTCGCGGGGCTGAGGTGCCCGTGAAAAGGGCATCAAGGGATGTGGGGAGACTCAAAACGTTTTGAAAGCAAGGGGGAGGTTGTTAAATCAGCTCTCTGACGCGGGGTCTGGCCGTGCCGGCCGGCTCTCGCATAGCAGTTTGCTTCCGGAAAAGTACCGAAGTGCTTAATGCGCCTTTTCCTGCCCTGAAATGCGGCTGCACGACACGGAGACCGGGAAATGAGGGCTTTTTCCTCCACAAAATATCGGGCTTTCCAGAGAAGAGCAACGAAACTGGTGAAAGGGCTGGAGAACAGGCCTTATTGCTCTCTACAGCTAACTGAAAGGAGGTTGTGGAGAGGAGGGAGCTGGGCTCTTCTCCCAAGTGACAGGGGACGGGACGAGAGGGAATGGCCTCAAGCTGCACCAGGGGAGGTTTAGGCTGGACATTAGGAAAAAAAAATTCACGGAAAGGGTCATTGGGCACTGGCAGAGGCTGCCCAGGGAAGTGGTTGAGTCACCTTCCCTGGAGGTGTTTAAGAGACGGGTGGATGAGGAGCTGAGGGACATGGGTTAGTGATTGATGGGAACGGTTGGACTCGATGATCCGGTGGGTCTCTTCCAGCCTGGTTATTCTATGATTCTATGATTCTATGATTATGAGGAGCGGCTGAGAGAGCTGGGGGTGTTTAGCCTGGAGAAGAGGAGGCTGAGGGGAGACCTCATTGCTCTCTACAACTACCTGAAAGGAGGTTGTGGAGAGGAGGGAGCTGGGCTGTTCTCCCAAGTGACAGGGGACAGGACAAGAGGGAATGGCCTCAAGCTCCGCCAGGGGAGATTCAGGCTGGACATCAAAAAAAAAAAAAAAATGACAGAAAGGGTCATTGGGCACTGGCAGAGGCTGCCCAGGGAGGTGGTTGATTCACCTTCCCTGGAGGTGTTTAAGGGATGGGTGGATGAGGTGCTGAGGGACATGGTTTAGTGATTGATAGGAACGGTTGGACACAATGATCCAAGAGGTCTTTTCCAACCTAGAGATTCTGTGTGTGTGTTAGGCAGGAGGGAGTGGGCAGCATGCCATTTGGTGGAAGCCTTTTGTTCCAGGTGCACGTTATGAAGGGGCATCCCGAGGTCTGGTGCTCTAATCCAGTGCCCTGCTTAAGGCAGGGTCAGCTGAGAGGTAAGAGCAGCCAGTCCACGGCTTCATCCGCTCAGGTCTTGAAGACCTGCAAGACTGGAGAATGCACAGCTCTCTGGGCAACCTGCTCCACTGCTTGGCTGTCTTTGTGGTGAAAAAGTGTCACTGATACCAGTCTTGTTTCAGCCTATGATAGTTGTCTCCTGTCCTTCCACCCGGCACCACTGAGAAGATCCTGGCTCCATCTTCTCAATGACTTCCTCACAGGTATCAAAAGGCTGCTGTCTTCACTAGCTGCATAGCTATCAGCAGGTCCCATTAAGCCCTCTTTTTTCCAGGCTGAACAAGCCTCATTCTCTCAGCCTCTCCTCATGGTGCAAGAGCTTGAATCCCCAACCATTTTTGTGCCCTTTGCTGAAATCATTCCAGTTTATCCACATCTTTCCTACACTCAGGGTCCCAAAAATGGATGCAGTTGGGATCTAACAAGTGCTGAATAGCGAGAGATTGTCACCCCCCTCAGCTGTTTGTTTCTTCAGCCCAGGATGTTGTTGCCCTTCATTGCAGACACAGAATATTGCTGGCTTATTTCCAGCAGGGGCCCCCAAGTCCTTTTCCACAGACCTCTCTCACGATTCTGCTTGCATTGTTGCACAGGGCTTTTCCTTCTCAAATGAAGGACTTGGCATTTGGCCCTGTTGAATTCTGTAAAGTTTCTGCTGGCCCATTCCTACACACTGTGCAGATCCAACTGGATGATAGCTCTGTGCTTGAGCATATCAACTGGTCTCCCAGTTTGGTGTCACCTGCAAAGTTGAAGAGCAAGCCAAGCATCACCTCCTGCAGGCATTGATAAAGATGCTAAACAGGATAGGTCACAGGGTAGAACATTGAGGTACTCCACTGCTAGTTAAAGCATGAACCATCAACTACTACCATCCGAGCTTGACCATCCAACAAATTTTTTATCTATCTAGTTGTCCACTCATCCAGACAGTGGTATCTCACCTTGGATTAAAGAATATTATGAGAGATGGTGTTAAAAGCCTTGCTAAAGTCAACCTGTTGTCCTTGCATCCACAAATCAAGACATTTCATCATAAAAGGCAATCAGGTTGGTCAGGTAGTTGATAAATGCTGACTCTTTCTAATCATTTTCTTCCCCTAGTTTTCTTCAAGAAGCTTGGGAAGAAGCATGATCCAAAGCCTGGGGTATAGCGGTGTTCTTGTCTGGGCACCAACACACTTGCAAATGTTTTTATAGTGTTTTTACTTTTATCATTTCAACCCCAAGAAAATACTGAGCAGGTGAAAGAGCTGTTTACTACTAATGCCAATGATAATTCTAACTGGAGCTTTCTGTTCTCAGTGTTGGTCACTGCATAACCAGCTAAGAATGAAATATTACTGCTTTTCTATTACTGAAGGAAAACTGGCAGAAAACTGATTTACTCAACATCATACAACACATCTGTTGTCAAGGCAGAAGCAGAACGCAGGATGTACTTCCTTCTTGTCACATATTCATTCCCATATTTATCACATGACAATATTGCCAAGAACACACCGTATTGCCATTCAAACCCAGTGAGACAAATAAATACTTCTTCCATCCAGTGACATCAGCTTGAGATTTCATTCATTATAAATATCCATCTAATTTACAAACAAAAAGGCAACACAATGTTGTGTATTATCTGGATTGCAACATGCACTCGGCTCCGATAATAAATTCTTAAGAGGGAACACAAGCTCATTGGGGAACGTTAGAAAAATCTAGGACTGATTGAAAAAAAAAAGCAGCTAGATGAACTGAAAGCAACAAAGCCGGAAAAAAAAAATATTTTTGTTAGAAATTTAAAGTAAAAAATTATTATTTGGTGTTTTCTGGGGAAATTTATATGGGGAGGGGTGTACTCTGATCTTTAGAAGAATTACGTTTCAGCCAAAATGTTGTTATAGAAGTTTCATTCATGTTTTAAGACTTTCTGTGCAATTTTTATTAAAAAATTCATAAAGCACTGGAGAGTGTCTTTTTCCTTTCTTTCTTGAATCATCATCCTGGCTCCATCTAAGGCATCACTGGTGTGTCTTTGTCAGAAGTCTTCTTAAAAGCACAAAAGAAAGAATTGAGGGGGTTTTGTGCCTGTGTGAAAGTACATGAGAAGGAATCCACCATAACATGGAGAACTATACATCGTGGGTGAAAAATGTTTAGCACAGATTTCCATCCCATCATCACCTCTGGTTTCTGAATTTACTTTTTCTTTGGCTTTTCCTGCCTTTGAGGAAAAAAACAAGTTGCAGCAGAAAGCCAAGAATCCTTTTGTGAAACGTCTGTGCCACCCTTTCTATATCACACATTGTCTCCTGGAGAGAAAGAAGGTGTTAGTCATGCTGTGCTTATGTACAGTTCTTCCAAATTGATTTGAAATATACACGTGTACATAATAGCTAGCATATGACAAAGCTACTGCTCATTTCCACATAATGAACAGGCTAAATCTGCTGCTTAGTTTTGTTGCTATACCCAGCCAAGGTTTTCAGGCAAGGTGTGTGTGGTTTTTGTTTTCTTTTGTCCTCTTTGTCCTCCCATCTCTACATATGAATTGTTTTTTACGTTGCTTTGATCCATTGATTTGATTCAGTCTGGAGAAGAGAAGGCTCCAAGGAGACCTTATAGCGACCTTCCAGTATCTGAAGGGGGCCTACAAAAAAGCTGGGAAGGGACTGTTTACAAAGGCTTGTAGAGATAGGACTAGGGGGAATGGCTATAAATTGGAGAGGGGCAGATTTAGACTAGGTATGAGGAGGAATTTCTTCACAATGAGGGTGGTGAGACACTGGCACATGTTGCCCAGGGAAGTTGTGGATGCCCCATCCCTGGAGGTGTTCAAGGCCAGGTTAGATGGGTCCTTGACAGCCTGATCTAGTGGGAGGCATCTGGAACTAGATGATCTTTAAGGTCCCTTCCAACCCAAACTGTTCTATGATCCAACAAAAAAGAAAGGCAGTATAAAACAACTCAGTTATTAACATTTGTAACACTTGTTTTATCAAATTACTGCTTATCAGAATGGAGCACAGCATGGCCTTCCAAGGTGTTAAACATAAGTACATGAATGACAGCATGTGAGGTGAGGTCTGACAAACTAAATTGATATCTAAAGGAACATGACAAGCACATTCTTCAGCTGCTTGTGTAAGAACATACCTACAGTCTCCTTGTGTACACATAATGCTTGCACAGGAACGGGATACTCTTTATTTTTTAAATTCTCTCATACTAGATTCTGTACCTCACACTCAAATCCAGAGTGGTTTGGATTTGGTGGGGTGATACTGGTACAAATCAGGACAGCATTTGGCTCTTTAGCTCATTACTTCTCTACTGGAAGGTACAAAGGGACATTTTATTTTTGTTAGAACTTCTCATCAAGCATATCTGCCACAAGTCGAACACTTGCAATGCTGTCGCAAAACCCGGCACATTTAGGAGCTGTCACAGAGCACTGCCTAATCCAAGAACACCACTGTCCTCTAAACCAAGCAACAAATTAACAATACTAATGTTTAAGTCCACACCTTTGTCTAATTTTGAAGGTTAACATTTCAGAATGCTTCAGAAGGTGCATCACTCCTCAGGCCCAGGAAATAAGGAAGAGCTTGGATGCAAGTAATTATTACTGTGTGGAGAAGAGCACCTGGAGCAACTGGCTTCGCTGAGAGTTAGACACAGGTTTGCTTGCTGGCTAGCTGAATCATACATAATCAGCATAACTTCAGAGTCTGTTCTCTGAATATCTGGCTACCCTCATTAAAGATATTCTATTACTGCAGGATTTGCTATCTGTTGCTAAATCGAACAGCTTGTTTCCTAACTGTACATTTATGTGAATGAATTTGTTATTATTGTACTTGTCAATGTGGTAAGTGCCAAGAGTAATGTTAGGTCAGTCTAGAAAATATAGGGTATTGCAGCCTTCAGTATGTACTAGTTTTTTTTTCTCAGAATATTCAGAGCCAAACAAAGTTCTAGCTTTTTAAAATGGACCCTCACTCACTTCATGATGCTGCTGCGCCTGCTTGAGTGCTGATAGCAAAAAAGAGCGCTGGCAAAGGTTAGCTGGAAACTTTTCATTCACTTTGTCCAAGGAAGTGGAAGGACACCAAAGTTGATAGATCACTGCAGGCTAAAAAGCGACACAGCAAGCCTGCAGCATGGGAACCATGAATACTATTGCTGTGCAACTGAAATGATGGGGTGCTTGATAAACTGATAAACTACTGCGACGTTCACTATGGTGAACCATCACAAGACTGGCAGAGGTGTACACTGAATACCCATAGTATTGTCTGATGGGGACATACAGATGACAAAATATCCTTACATGGCATTCCAAGAAATGCTGTATGATACACAAGTCCATGGGACCTTACAGGATGCGCCCATAAGTACTGAGAGAGTTGTCTGGCATCATTGCAAAGCCACTCTCAATTATTTTTGAAAGTATGTGGTGACTGAGCAAGCAAGGTTCTTGAGGACTATAAGAAAGCATATGTCATCCCTGCAAGGAAGAGCATCAAAGAAACCAGAACCAAGCAGCCCATCTTTGATTGTGGGGAATGTGATGGAGAAAATAATCCTAGAAATTATTTTGAAATATTTTAAAATGGTGCTTAGGACTACCCAGCATGAAGTTAAAAGAGAAACTCAGGTCTGACCGACCTGATAGCTTTCTACAATGACTGTCTCAGTGGATGAGGGGAGAGCACTGGACATGATCCCAGACAACCAGCTATAGGTGGCTTGCTTAAGCAGGGGAGAGTTGGACAAGATGATCTCCAAAGGTCCCTTCCAGCCTCAGCCATTCTGTGATTCTGTGAAATGACTGCAGTTTGTGTGTGTGCTTGGCACACACACCAATTAAGCAACTACCCTGTACAATGCAAGATAAATGATACAATGTATTAGGAGCATCTGTAACTCCGAGCTGTATTTTTCATTCAGTGGCTCAGCAGGTGGGAAAGGTGGACCTCTGCATATACCATTTAATTATCGGCACAGAGAATGATGCTTTCTGTTTGCTCTGTATCTGATTAAAGGAATGTGAGCAATGGATTTTGAAACAAGTCTGTGATAAAAAGTGAGTGCTTTGGAGTCCTGAGCTGCAGAAGAAAGTGAGTCCCAGGGCATTTAATATTAATTCTTACTATTCAAGGAACAGCCTAAAGGAGAGGCAGATCCTGGAAAGAAAACCAGTAATCCCAATCTAGTAAAAACACTATCTGTGCTTCTATTCCTAGCTTTTTTTTCAATGTTTTTCTTTTATTCCATCTTTCCCTTCTGAGGACAAAATGGCAGCAGAGGGTGACCTAGAAAAGAAAACATATATGGTGAAATCTGTTGAGAACAATCAAAATCAGGCCTAGAGTGATCAAACCCACTTCACTGTGCTGGCTGCTCTCTGTGCAAAGCAATTTTGTTCCGCAATTCAGCAAAATGGAAATTTCTGCTCCAGCTAATTTCAAGCCACTACTTCTGTGGTGTTACAAATCACTTAGGCTTACTGAAAACAAGAACTTGCAGCTCCATATCAACTATATGCATGAACACCGAATATATTTAGACCATTTAGGCCTGGTTTTCTACATTCACATTTACGTGTTTATCATCTTGCAGAATCCTGCTCCAGCAAAGCACAAGCCACTCTGCTAACATCCATAACATGGTACTCTCAAGAACAGATCGACCTATTTTGAGAGTGTTGTAGACACCTACTGATTAGAATGGAGAAGAATAAAAAGCCAATTAAAATGCAATAGAGGCAACATTGGGAATATGGCAATCATACTTCAAAAATCTATTTGCTTTTGGTTTTATGGCTGCGTGTTAACTCCTTTAAGTTTTAATGCACACTGGAATGTTGGGAATGACAAGTGGCAAAAATTGCTTTGAAACAATCCTTTGCCGTGACACTGTAAGAAAGACATTGCATTAACAGTTTATTTTAATAATACAAACTCTGAGAGATTGGAAATTAAGTATTCCAAATGAACTTTAAATATAGCATAATAAGTTTCATGTTTAATGGACAAAACCTGTTCCCACTAAATGCACCCTTGTACTGCTGAGAGCTTTGAAACGAAATAAAACCTAGAAGTGGCAAGTTTGAGGCTATTAGTGTCAGAGTCAGACCAGCCAAGCAATTCTAAATGAAGGTGATCTTGGTATTAAAGAAATCTGTTTGCATCAACTTTTATGTTCCAGTTCACTCTGGAAACCAAAGTTGTTCCCTTGAGAAGCTACCTGCCTTCTGAGGCATTTGCTGGAGCATAAGAAATACTACAAATGACTGCTCGAATAATTTCCAGATAATGATGTATCTTTATTTAAAATCTATTTTTGATTAACGCTCAAAATGCAGGAAAAAAAAGAAAAATAAATTCAAAGGACTTTATAAAAACTTCTTGCAAAATAACAGTACTCAGCAAAGTAAGACATCTTGGGGTTAGCAACCACAGATTAGTCAAGCTCATAATTCTAGAAACAGAACAACTGTTTTGTCTCATGTTTACTTCTTCAACAAAACCCAGAAGGTATCACTTTTCATTATGAGGTAAGCAGTGCAAAATTTGCTAACAGAGATCTTTTTTTAAACTAAAAAGGACAGAGGAAATGAATTGCAAATAGGAACAGCTTTTCACCTTTAAACATCAATAACAAATCAGGACAGGTCAATGAAATGTCCAGGTGATGGCTTGCAACCAAGAAAATCACTACAACCTTCACTTGGTGTCATGTCTGGCACCACTTCTGGGTGCTTTGGATGCTTTAAAAGATGCAAGAGCCAGTGAATATCTGACAACTGAATTAAGCTGCTGGTCAAGGCTGGTCAGACGCTGGCTTTTGAAGCTCCAGTGACAGTACTGACCAGACCCCTGCTGACTACAGAAGGCTGCCCATGTCAGCCTTTACACATAGATACATAAAGGCAGGTATTGGTTGCGAACTTACCTCCTCTCAGAGCCACATCAGACATGGTAAGCAACCAGTTTGGTTTCTCCATTTATGATTGCCTCTAAATCAGGCAGAAGGAACAGACTACCTTTAAGATAAGTACAGCAGAAAACATGATAGGTTCCTAAACTACAAACACATGTATTTTTGTTCCTCTATTAATAAAGCTAACTCTTTAGATGGAGGGACTTATTGAGGGGGCAGTCTGGAGAAACCTTTATGCCTGTTGTGTAAACACAAAGAGCTTACATTCTGTGCTGGTCAGTCTCTTTTGACAGCATTGTGTTCTGTTTACATCACTCTGCTGCTCATCCTTTGATGCTCTTTGGCTAAAATTCCCAGGTTTACAGCAGTACCTATCCTCAGTTACTATGTAGCTTAGGAATTGGTAGACAAATGTATCTACCAGAGAAAGTGAAGTCTAACTCTTCCGCATACTAGATCATTGTCTTACAGGGCTGCACTCTGTGAATCTTGATTTTCTGCACAGTGAAATAGATTCAGCCAGAGGAACAAAGTACGTCCCTGCCTTGCTTTATAGCTTTGAGGTTCCTACAGGCTTCTGGGCAGTGCTATACGTGAATTTCAACCTTCTTAGATTGCAGAAACAATGCATCTCTCAACCTTGCAAAGTATTTCTCACACTGAACTGTTGTTCAATGCCATAATGCAAAGGACCAAAAAAAAACCAACTTGTTTTGGACGCTGTTTATCGCAGATGAGTGCTTCTCCTTCCAAAGAATAAGGCCCACAAGCTCTGAACAGGAATGTCATCTCACCTTGAGGGTCCCCCATTAGTGGGCTTGACATGACTCTCTGCAGAGTGTATTGAATGCTTGGATTGGCACCTGCTGCATTAAAAACACAAAACTGCATGGGGTAATTGTGCTGCTATAACGCCCATAGGCACTAGGTTGTAGGTGAGATAGTTGGCCTTACTACAGACCACTTACTCCCAGTTACACATACAGAGGCTTCAAAGTGCCACCCACATGTTTTGGGCTCAAGAGCAGCAGCTGCTTCCTGGTCTTAATATAAAGCTGCAATTATTTCTCTGCTGCATTTTAACCTGCATTTAAGTGTTTTAAGCAAAACTTTCCACATGCTTCTTCAGGAAAGGACAGGGCTATTAAATTAATACTATATAGTTTGCACCCAGCATTGCCGTAGACCTGTCTTGCCACATCATCATTAGTAGCAGCTCTTGAAAACTGTGAAAGCAGAAATTATATATATTTCACCCTAAAGCTGAAATTGATCCTGAAGCACAATTCTGCATAAGGAACAATTTCCTTGGGCATAAGACATGTTGGAAACATAAAACACCATGCTAAGTGTTGATAGTGCTATAAGTTTGTTGACATACATGCACTGAAAAATTGAACTAAAATTATTTTAAGCGTGGATATACTATTAACACTTAAAATCTTAATAGCATGACCACCAGGAACTTCAGGGTAGAAATGGGCTCTGATTACCTTAATCAACTTGTAGCCACCTTTTTTGTGCAAAGCTCTCCTATAAACTCTTCTCTTCCTCCTAGGGCTTCAGCTGAGCTCTGCCAGGTTACACCAGCTGTGCCAGATCAGAGCTCAGCTGCTCTGCTGTTTGCTGCCAGCAGCTTGGAGCCCTGCCTCAGATGGCCAAACCAATGAAGCCATCATAGAATCAGCTGACTGCCATGGATGGAATATTTTACATGGTTTATGATTTAGCAGCAATTTAGAGTTTAATAATTATATCAGGTAGATCAAACTGTTGGATTTTTAGCAGCAATTAATCATAAACCAATTTAATATTTAACAAGGTGATTGTACGGCAACTATTATAATAAGGCAGCAACTTAATTACTGATTTGAAAATGACAAGATCCACTCTTATTTACTACATGGTATCTAAATCATCAAGCACATATTCAAGAACAGAGATATAAGGATTAACGTATACACAGAAATATATTAATATTTAAGATAGACAAGTAAAGAGGCTAGCCTACAGTTAAAATTTCCCTCTCCTTGAGATCAGTGAAAGTACTCACGCACTGCATAGGTGATAGTCAAGTCTCAAGAAGTCAGCACTGCCTTGGCCTTCCAGTCTGCTTTGTCAGCAAGTGATTCTGTGCACTATTTCTGAGATGTCCCAGCTCAGGATCAATTTGCTGGACACAGTCTGCTGCAATCCAGAAGAGTTCAAAGGCCCTTCCATAAGATCATCTACTTATAGAACTTAAAGACTATTTACTTTCATCAGATATTTAACTATTCATTTGATATTTTAACATTCATTTGAGCCACAGTCTGTCAGATGTAACTCTGGCAGTATCAACCAATCACAGAAGACCACACCATTTGGGCCATGATTGAGGCTGTCAGGGTGACTGATGGTTGGCATCTTTCTTCAGGCAACATGATGGTCCTGTCCCAGACATGCAGGAGCCTGGTATGCCTTGTAGAGAGGTTGTCTTTGCAGGTGGAAAGGGGATGCTTTCCCAAACATAGCAGTTTCAAAGATAGTAAGTGGGCACCTTATGCTCCAATTCATTGCCTTTTCACAACAGTAATTCTTTCCCCAACCAAGCTTGACTTCTTCTGGGTCAGTATGTTCCCAATTTCCTCTAGAAATGCAAGCAGCATGGAAGGAGAGGGCAAGGTGTTTCTCCACATAAGTAAGGAGAGGTGCTAAGTCACACCTGTGGCCTGTGGGGGGTTGCATCACCATGCTGACACACCCAGAGGTACCGAAGTGACAGCAGGGCATCATCACTTTCACAGGTGCTGTATGTCTATCACCACAGCCATTTCTATCCCTATTTTTGCTAAACTCTACTAAAACCAGTACAGTGAAGAGGGTGATGTAAAGCCTTCGGTTCTGTACAGAAGTAATTACTTGCAATTGCTGCTCTGCATTGGAGCTCCAAGATCTTCTTAACTTTACCTGTGTTAGTACTCCAGGGCTTGCAATGAATTTAGCTAGTGGTAAAGTTAGGTATTTGCACGCCTTCAGAAAGATAACAAGTGTCAGAGGCTTCTAATGGCTTGTATTTTAATCGTTCAACAAAAATCTGGATTTACTAAGCAGAAAATTATTTCTGCTTATAATTACTAAACCTGTCCTTTCAAAAGTATTGCAAAAATAAAGGTATAAAAATGTATTTTAAGCATCTGCTAGTGTTACCATTCAAAAAAAAAACCCAGCCAATATCAGTTAAATGGTTTTATTCTCAAAACAACCAATCAGCAGTATAAAATATTTTAACAGTATTTCTGTTTAAATATTGGTGACAGACTATGCATTTACTTAAATAAAGTGCCATTTTTACATATGAGTATTTCATAATTACCTTTATTGCTGTTCTAACCTCTTGATATTGAACAGATAAAAGTGTATTTTGGTTAATGAAGAATGCAGCATCATTTTCCTTTATATTCCTTCTCATGAGACCATTACATTTTCAATCTCAACTCCTTTATCTGTACCCAGCCAACAGAGGAACATACAGTTTACATATTTCCCCATGTAGAAGCTCTCATAATTCATGGTGGTTATGCCTTCTTCCACACTTTGTTGTTCTTGACTGTGCCCAAGAAGGCCTCCTATGGGGTTCTTCATATATAGGCAAGAGTAGAATGAAAACATGAATCTCCTTATATGCTCCTTTATTCTTCCTGCTCTTCTGACTTGTTCTGAAATCCAGACCACTGACACCTTGAACAATTCAACACTTATGTTGAGCAGTAAAAGCGATCTCTTTATTTTCTTCTTTGATTCTTTGTGGGATTCTAATTAAGTACATAACTGTAGAAAGTCCTACAAAGGTGTAGTTAGGACTAACTTTTCAAATTTTCATTTGTACACTTGGATTTACTCAGCCAGATGATTAACTTCACCATAAGAAAAAAAGAATCTCTTTTTTTCCAGGAGCTACCTCTTTGGAGAAACAGCTTCTTGTGGTTTTACAGAGCCAACAGGTGCTGTGAAAGAAAAAAAAAAAATCTGAAAAACTCCAACCAGCAACTCACACCTTGAAAGAAGACAAAGTAATTCCACAACTACCAGAAACAGGCCCATATTTCCCAACATCACTGCTATACCAGACTTCAACAATTTGATGCTGTAATTCATTTTACTTATCTTAATCCCTCTCCAGTAGAGAGAGGATATATGGCTTACTGCCACAAGACCTTCCAGTATCTCTCCTTTCTCAATGTGCACCTTTCCAGCAAGTGACTACCTGAATCCTGTATGATTTTTTATTTGCATGTCTATATTGATTCTGCTCCTATTCTCACTTCTCACTCCGCAATTTCTCCAACTGCTTCCTTTGGATAATTTCCATTTGATATTTTCTACTCTGTATCCAAAAGTGGAAAGTAAATATGCAAATGACTCCCCACTCTCTCCCATTTTATTTTGTCACATCTTTTAAGATTCCTATATATGTATCTGCAGGCACATGTGTGTAGGTATGTATCAAATACAACATACCATCATATGTACAGAGAAACTGGAAGACCAGAATTATCGCAAAGAATAATAGACTGAATGTCATCATATCCTTTTTTCACTATAGGCATAGTTACTCTTCATTCAACTTTTATTTGCAATACATTCAGTTCATTCTTTTGGTGTCTAAATCCTCCTTTTGTTCAGTGCCCTTGCTAGATGTTGGGGTGTTCTTTTGCCTTCCCTCCTGCTGTAAGAGAATTGTTATGTTTAAGTAGTGGAGAGCAGCTAGATGTCTATACCAAGTGACAAGGCTCATCTTATTCTTTCAAGTATTTCAATAAACTCTGTATTAGAAGGTAAACTAAGCTAACTGGGAGTTAACTTAAACTTTCAACAAATCTCCATTATTTTTTTTTCCATAAAGAGGTTAAGAAATGCCCTAGGACAAAAAGAGGATTGCCTTCTTCAGAGTATAAACCTTGGATGTTCTCTTTCATGTCATTTTTATAGAAATAGTAAAATCTATTACAAGCATCAGACTTAGGCAAGGTAACTCCAAGAACTGTTTTATCACAGATCTAAAATGTAACACTTCCTTACATATGTGTTGTAACTAGCACATGGGATTTCATTTCTACTCTTTTGAAAGAAATAATTTCAGTTGGTTTGCTCCTTTTCTTCCCCCACAGAGTTTCACAGAATCCATATGAACTTTTTCCAGCTTTCCATTTCTGATTTTGCAGAAAATTTTGAGATGCAGCTCTCTCTCCTTTGGTATCATTTACTTCAATTAACCTGTAGACCACTGCCAGATCTGTTCGACCTCTGAATTATCCACTGCATGAATCTTGACACCATCACCACCCCTCCAAAAAACCCTGAGCAATGACTCCTGGCAACTGGACACTCAAAAAGTCCAATTTTCTTACTTACTACAATCATGTAAGCAAAAACGTTGTCTCAAACTACATATATAAATGTTTCCTGGGGTGATACACATTCTTAAATCCAGTTCCATCAGAAATCTCAAATTCATGCTGTCACTTGCTGTTTAATTGGAGTCCAGACCAAGGAGGAGCATTTTGCTCCTCAGAGTAGTCATCTTGCCTCACACCTCCATGGCTTGGTCATCTGCTCCAAATTTAAACAGTGAAGCAGCAAACTAACTGTGTTTGACATAGTTCACTGGGTTATAAAGAAGCAGTATCTTCCTAGAAGTTGCTCTTGTCAGGGACAAGGTTATTAGCATGCATTAGCAATTCTTCAAGCCATAATTTTTCCCCTTGAAAACTACCAAAGTGCCAGAAATCCCCATAAGAGTCGCTCTTGGAATAAATTAATTTTGGCAGAAATATAAAGTAATATGAAATAAGGCACATAGAAAAATGATGTATAAGTGGTTATATAAAATGACAGGCTCCAAGCTTGGACACAGTAGATGAGCTGGATTAGAAGAGATTGAAGACTGAATTAGTATTAATGTGAACTGTTACAACCAAAAAAACAGAGTAATTACTAGGAAAGGATAAGAGAACTGAAAATAGAGAACACAAGTAAAGAAACAAACATTACTATGTCATATGTAAATCCACAGTATGCCTACATCTTGAATACAGTATGCTAGGCTGGTATTCCCAAGTCTGAAAGGATATAGTAGGAAAGGAAAAGAGGTCAGAAAAACTATGGTATGGGAATGATTAAGCAGCCCTTAAGTCTTCCATCTGGAAAAAATCGTGACTGAGGAAGAGTATCACAAGTATCTGTAAAACCATCAGTAGCATGGATGCAGTGAAGAGGGAACAATTGTTTACTGTATCTTCTGATCCAGTAGGATGAAGCAAAAAGAAGTCAAGACACAGCAAGTTCACAGAAAATCAAAGCAAGCAGCTCTTCACAACAATGTCAAATAAGATCAGATGAAAAAGCCAAACACAACTATATGGGTGGGCCTTGAATCTGACTCAGTACAGCTGCTCTTATTCTCTGAAATATTAGAGATTCCTGGAAATTACTTGAAGTTCCAGAGACTGCATAAGGGTCCCACTGTTTCTAAACATATAGTATACTAAATTGTATACTTTGAATATACTTAATCTACTTGATCATACTAAAGAAAATTGTCTCCTAGAAAGAGTATGCAAATTATATGTCATACAGATACACACCTCCCAGTGCTGTTGTATATATACAAATATTATTTACAGTATACAGTATGTTATAGCTTGGTGTACTTACATACATTTTCTCTGTTTAGTAATGCATAGCAAAAACCTGTAGCATGAAGTACCAAAGTGTGTATAAAAATCTTAGATATCTCTACTTTTTTATTTTGAAACCTTCTCTAGTTTCAGCAAGACACAGACACGCACCAATCATTAACCTAGAAAGCAGTTAACTGGCTTGTTTGTCACAGTCTGTCTTCTATTCAGTATTAATTAGAATTATGCATATATTTTTCAATTAATTTTAAGTGCTACTTACACTGAGAATGACCTGGAGGTCGTGTGTTGCTAACACTGCTCTCAAAGGAAGAGTGGAAGTTGTGTATAGTTTCTTGTAAAATCTGTCTCTCTCGTCCCTGTAAAAGCACAATAAATTAAAATAAGGTACTTTAAAAATTTCTGTTTAAAAAATAATTTAATAAGAGTCACAAAAAAATTTGTAAATACGTGTGTCTGTGCCCAGAAAGTCCTAGTGTTCTATGAGGAATAATAACAAACCCTTACCTGCCATATATGTAGAAAGCCTCACTAATCTTTTCTTGAAACTACCAGACAGCAATGGAAACACTTTCATGATTTTCTTCAAAGTTTTATAGCATGGAGCACAATCCACCTCCCCGGATTTTTAGCCTAGTCACTTGCTGTTGTTGATCTTAACTTGGGGAAACCATGTTTTGTTTATCTGAGCTTCCAATATCAGAGAGAGAATGAGCCTCAAAACTGAAAAGCAGCTGAGAAGTGTCAGCAGGCCCACTTAAAGAGATGCTGCAGTCCATAATTTCTCTGACAAGAACATTGCTTTCTGTACGCCATTCTTAGCAAATATGTTTATGTCAATATAAAATGAAAAGGCAATAAAAGAGTAAGGAATGAGAGAAGTACTATTTACCTAATCACAGAGAAATCAAAAACTGTTAGGCAAAACAAAAGCAGACCTTTCCTTAGCTGGACAATAGTGGATAGGTGATTCTTTTTAGCATCACTGAAATCAATATTAAGTAACTGTAATATTTATGTTACCAGTAGCTTCTGATACAGTTGCTAATACTCTGTAAAAGAACTGTACAGTCACCGAACTAGGAGTTAATGAAAGAGAATAGCAAGTACCTCAAGAGAAGATACTTTTCACTAATCAAATGCATTAAATATTTTGTAGGGAAAATATTCATTTTTGTTTTCCAACTAACATCTGCAATTGATTGAAGTGCATGTTGAATTATCAATAAACCTTGAACTAATTTACTAAGTACAGTATTTCAAAATGTACCTTTCCCGCATTCAGTTCAGAAATAGCTGCCAAAATTTGCTGCCTTGATCCATCAGTTTTAATACCTAGCTCTTTCAGATCACCATCAGTAAGTGTAAGGAAGGCTTCCATATCAACCTGCATAAAAAAAAAAAAAAAAGATAAATTTACCCAATTTGCAAAGATTCACTATTACAGGTTAAAAGACTTACTATAAATATTGTGCACACAAAAGTTTTTAATGAATTACCAGCACCAAATGGTACCCACTTTACCACTGTTGTCAGGTTTTAAATCTGTTGTTAATAATTCTATTAATTATGGTAGTATATTTAATGGAATTTTAAACATTTTTTCATACAAGCAGTATCAATACAAGATGTATGCTCTCCACAAAAAGACTTCTACTTACAGTACCAGCTAGTTGAATAAGCCTACAGTCTCTTTTCTTTTCTTGCACTCCCCCTACCTCTCTCCCACACCCAAGTATTTTTGGAATTTCAGAATATTGTGTCTACTTTTACATTGTCTCCTGAGGAAACCCAAGATTTGTTCACATATATATATGAACATATAACATATATATATAACCTTCTCACACAGAGCATATTCATTTCTACAAAATGCTTCCCTCCCTATCACACAGGGGAACAGTAATACCACCAGTGTATTATGACGCAGCTAAACAATGTGTTTGTGGTGCTGAATCTTGAATGCAGCAATGTCAATTTATTTTATGTCCATTCACTGTCCCCTCCCTTTGGCCGAACACACGCAAAATTATTGCTTGCATCTGATACTGTCTTAAACATTGTAATGAATTACTTTTAGCTATTTTCAGCAATGTTTCCATTCATTGCATCCTTCAGGCAGTCACCATCACAGGCCTCATTACAATAATGTTTAGGTCTCCCAGCTTAATTCTCCTGTTGCTTATTCATAGTGGATAAAGAAGAGAAAGCAGCTATCTCCATGACTCACACCCTGCTGTTCTCCCTCTGCAAATGATGTTCCAGCTGTGTTTCCAGGGATGATACAGTATGTCCTATAAACTGCTTAGCCACATTGGGTATAGACATATATAGAAAAAGCAGAGTGTAAAAACAGAAAGAAAAAGAATCTGATGCTCATATCTATACCAAAATTGTAGGTTCAATGTAAAAAACACTGATATTTGCAGTATCTGGAGAATGACAGGAACACTACTTGTTCTACATTTCAAGGTCCCCTCTGCAACCAAAAATGGTTATAAAATATTAGATTTGAGATTCTGGATCACAATTCTGAGTCAACGTGTGTCACACCCTACTTTTTCTAAAATGGTAAAAAGTAAATCTTTTAAAACAGACATTACCTCTTGTTCTTCAAATATAGGCTGATATTTCTCAAGGGACAATTTTTTAAGGATGCCAGTCAGCTCATCTGTAATAACAGAAAAGAAAAAGAAAACAAAAAACCCTTCATGGATTTGATAAGATTTTAGTGATCTCTGCATTTGTTAAGTACGGAAAACATACATTAAAACATCATATATCACCGTGTGGAATATACAACAAAACCCAATCACACTTACTCCACATCAGAAATTAAAACATTGGCTTATTGTGTTCTCAGGCCTTTCAGTATACTGTATTTCTATCTAGTCTTACCTTGCTAGGATAAAATCTTTCTGTTGTATCACCCATTCTTCCACATTAAAAGGATCTTAAAAAACCAAACCACTGAGGTCAACTTAGGCACTTCAGTGTCTAACACAGGTGCTTGTCCCCAGGTGGCTGACCCAGATCATGTATGTTAGACATTGCCTCTCTTAAATACACACTACCTCTCTCAAGTCAGGATTCTGTTTGGTTTTATTTTTGCTTTGCTCTCTTCTTTTCCCCCAGAAGTACCAAAGCAGTCAGTTAAACTAAGGGTTCAAAGTCAAAGTTAAGAACAAATGATTACATTACACAATCTAACTATATTTAATACTTCCCATATAAACTCACTTTCATTGCAAAGACATGGCTATTCTATATGCAAATATACTTAACTTTTATTTACTTATTTCACTATTTATTTATATATGTAGTTGTCTTTTGACTGCCCCTTTTCTTTCATCATCAGTAGAAACGTGAAAAAAGAATCTCATTCTCTAAGCTTCAAGAGATACCAAAAGATATCAAGTATCTTAAGATGGACACACTTTTCTGTGCCCCATTCTGGAAGCCTCCTCCTTTACACAGAAGAGCCCACAGAAAACTCAAGTGGAAAATTCTAGCTGAGTCTTATTTTCTGTTAGGGTTACGGGACTTTTTACCTCAAGGCCAATTCATCTAGTATGATTAACATGATTTGTATATGTTGGCATGTTTTCAAGGTAAAAGCTTTCATACCCTGAGGTTAATCCATGGGAAATCAGCTTTAAAAATATAGCATGAGAACTTCTCCATGCAGTTGGATGAACATTAGCACTTCATAAAAAGAATAAGTTTCATTAGAAGCCTACCAATATATTACTAACCTTGTTTTCCTTTAGATTGTTAGACTTTTCATTTTTCATCACACTGGTGTGCTTAAATTATAGGTTGTGATATGGGAAGAAACTTTCAGGCTCTCTGAGCCCAGAGCCGTGTTGTCATAAATAACTGTAATAGCTACCACTTTTCACAAAAAGAGAAAATGCTTTCAGCTGTAGACCTTTCATGTTTTCTTTTCCTCTTTCCATCTTCCAATTCCTGTATCATACATTAAGTTTGAACAAAACCTTAAACCTCACAATTTTACAGTTCTTGTGTAACATTGTTTCTCCTTTGCTTTTTCACTAAGTCTCTCTTTTGCACTACTCATATCTTGTCTCCTTCCATACAGCCCCAAAGAAAGCCAAAGTTCTCAGAACTCATACTACCTCTGCCACATTATTCCTATTTAGTACCTCTTTTGTACTACTCAGCAGTAGTTACTTACCTTTCTCCAAGTTTTCAGAGCTTCCTTTTATTCTCACATGGTTTCGTCTTTCTTGATTCTCTACATCACTGGTTCTCAGAATAGGGACAAGCTGTTGATGGTCCACCAAGTGGTTGCCTAAAAGGAAACCATGCACACCCCTGAGCCCTGCCACCTACTGTTTTTTCACAGTAATATTCAACACAAATCAAATTCCTACTTCATTTAAGTTTACTTGAAAGACAAAGAAAAGTTAACATCGCAGTCAGTCTGTATTTATTCTTCTGACTACTACTGGGCTTGTGAGGATCCATACTGTTGCTGCTGAATCAACTCACAGCAAGAGAAGCCCTGAAATTTAAGGGCCACTTAACTATGAAAGCTTACAAATAACCTGGAACTACTTAAGTGTCTGACAACCTCTCCCCTCTCTACAGAGGAGAGTCACCATTTCATGCCACTAGTGGTGTGGTCACAAAGCCCTTTTTCTTAAAGTGCGATTATAACAGCTGATGGCTGAGGGAATTCCCCTTGCTATTTGACAGCAAGTTATTTTCACTTAATGAATTTCTCAACCAGCAACTCTAACATTATTAAGCCATCTTTATAAAATGGCACTAACAGAGATGTGAAAGGATTTTCTCCAGGAGTCAGCACTGATTCATCACAATATGTTACAGCTAAGCCATAATAAGAGGACAGAAAGCAGGTCAAATATCACACCTCTTTAGTGTCAAACAAAGTACAGCGTCAATGGACAAAGTTAGCATAAATGAAAAGCAAATCAACATGGACACTTTCAAAAAAACCCAAAAAAAGTATGAAGTGCCTCTTACAGAAATCACATAAATGGTACCCCAACCCTTTATTGACAATATTCTGGGTCATGCTATTTTTTTT
This sequence comes from Phaenicophaeus curvirostris, assembly GCF_032191515.1. Classification (NCBI taxonomy): domain Eukaryota; kingdom Metazoa; phylum Chordata; class Aves; order Cuculiformes; family Cuculidae; genus Phaenicophaeus; species Phaenicophaeus curvirostris. The sequence goes on along the minus strand of NC_091394.1, from coordinate 8,664,521 downwards.
ACTTTTTTGAGATGTTTACAGAAGAAAACAAGTAATTTATATCTATTTCCAATGCGGTAACAAGACATTTTCAAATAAAATGGTATAATTTAGACCTAAAAGTTCAACTTAAAAAGTAGAAATCTTACTGGGGAAATAATAACATTGTTACCCTCAATTGTGTCCAAAAGTTAAGAATAATGTCAAAACAAAGCTAATTTTGCAATTGAAAAAAATAAATGCACAACAGCTCTTAAAATTCGACTGCATGTAGCTATGATTTGCTATGAGTCAAAATTGTATTTCTGTAGTGGTGTGCTTCATCACAATTATTAGAAAAAAATTCATTTTGAAGGCCAGAAGGTGCATTTTCTACCCTTAGCAAAGGGTGAAAACCAGAATTGAAGCCAGAAGAGGATGAAGGAAGGAGGCCACATAAGAGTGGCATACCTACACGCTCTATGCTAGCTGTGAGATGGCACCAATCTCCCTCCTGACAGAAGGAATCACAGCTTTTGGGAGAGAAACAGCCATAGTTACTGCAGGAATGTCAGCCTTGCAGTAAGAAACACCAAGACATTTTTTCTAGAAAGAAAAAAGTTCTCATTCCCATGCAGATGCCCACAAATCCAGAACAGTTACAGCTTTTAAACACATTGAGCTCTTGGTAAATGAATCTCCTATAATTACAGTGGCTTACTCACCATCTTCTGTAATAGTACCACTGCTGGAGCCATTGCTCTTGGCCTGCCTGTGAGAAGAAGAGAGAGAGGACTCTGCGTTGTGAACCTTAGGAGATGGGGAGGGTGATGGGGAAGGTGTGAGAGTTGGTGATGTGCTTTTAGACGTAGATGATGTCCCAGATGGAGGTCTTTTGTTCATCTCCGGTTTTTGCTGCAGTTAATGATACAATTATTTCAGTTAAACAAAAAAAGTGTTTGGCTATATATAATGTTTCAGTATTACTTATGTAGCATATTATTTCTGCAGAACACGTAGGGACAACTAGAAGCTTCTGTTCGGTTCACATCAAAATAATTGGAGTAACACTGATTCATCACAGGCGAGAGTCTGTCCCCTCAGATTCAACAAGGAAAATACATGTATTAAGGATGTAATTTTGAAATATGGAAATGATTTCTTACAAAGCATTACCATATATAAGCATTGCAATTATTCTTTTTATAAAAGCTGAAAGCAGTCTTTTTCATTCAGAGATTAATTAATTAATTAATTAATTAAAGCCTCCATTAAAGCTTCACAAAGTATATCAGATACTAATGTAAGGCAGCATTTCATACTAGATTAACCAGAAATACGTAGCAAGCCTGAACTACGTTTTGGGTGTATTTAAAGCCCTTGCTGCACTGGAATTCAAGTTTCCAAAATCAGCCAAATGTTTCGTAAATATTTAATATGCTTGGATGCATGGAAAACAGATTAATTACAAGTGAGGAATAAGATGGTATATGTATCTATACCAGTCTTTCCCAAAACAAGTTAATATACTTCACCTCCTAAATTTTCTATCTACCTATCACTTCACTTATTCTAATGTTTCCATTATATGACCTAAAAAGAAGCGTAGGTTCTTTTCTCTGGATTCCTGAATTCAGAGTTTAACTTAAGGAAGAGTTTAACTTTCATCCATCAAGCTGCTACAAGAAAAACATATGAAAGAAGTTCAGTAACAAAGCGAGAAGGGAAAATGACAGTGATGCCTGCCTTTCTATAATTATGCTTCTGTGCTATGGCGTAAGTGGAACTTTTCTAGACAATGAAAGAGATGAAGATTAAAACCAAAAAAAAGTTATTTGAGTGGTAACATTCCTTCATTGCTCTCTCCTCTGCTAAAACATACTACCTCCTTAGCCTAGCATCTGAACTGACTAAAAGCAAGTTACCGTGATAAAAATTTGAGAGGTCTCTGAAAAGCATCATGAAAACATTTCATTCCTTTGTCCCTTACTACTTCCCCAATTTTCCCTGTATTCTGTTATTGACCATTTGTGTTCAAGAACGGTCTTCCCTCTACAGCACATTGTCTGCATTTGTTTAAATTAAGCCACCCTGTAATTTGTTACTCAGGTTTTTTTTCTTCTTTTTTCCTTCTTTAAGGCTTGCACAATCTCACTCCTCATGGACAATTTTCACTAAACTGATTAGTGTAACATTACTGCATTTTTAGATTTACTTCCAAGCTCAGACTGCATGGTCCTAATGGCAGGGCAGAAGCATTTCCACAATGGATATAGATGTTAAATCTTCAGCATTACAGTGATTACAACGAAGGAGGCTGTTTAAGTTTTTGCAGCCAGTGTGGATTCCTGAGTGACTGTATTCTCCCAACAGATGCTGATGTCTCAAAAATCACCTCAGATGTCTAATATGTGAGCTTCTAATGCAAGACCCACACTGATGACCTGTTTTGCTGTTGTTGGTAGAGTGAAACTCATCTGGACATCTGCACAAAGAGGACAAAGAGGAGTTGTCTTTCCAATATACTGGCATCATTTCCATTTAAAAACATTTCCAACAGTATGAAGAGTTGCCTTCTCAGAAGATGATCTATGTGCTGGACACTGCATCTCACTACTTCTTTATCCCCTAATGTCTTCAATTGTGAGTGTAATAGTTAAACATCTTTGTGGCAGCATTGTTGTAACAACAGGCCCCAAGATCTGCAGCTCAAAGCTCACAGGCACAGGTATTATCAGGTATTATCTCTAAATAGGTTAACTAATATAACTTGAGAAAAATAAGCAGCTGCACACAAGCAGCTCTTCTGAAATTATTTTCAAGATAAGAACAAACTGAGAGGAACTGCTGAGATTTTAATTAGAAAGATAGTGGTCAGACCACCTCTGAAAAAAAACAAAAAAACAAAACCAAACATTTGGTAGCTCTTCAGTAGAGGAGACTTGAATGAGGGAAGAGGATAACAAAGTGCCTTTGTCTATAGGAAAGAAAGAGACAGATCATTTATAACCTGGAGAGCAGTTATGTGGGATAGAAAGGAAGGAAAAATTATCATGTGCCAAAGAACCAGCATGAGTCCATAGCTTTTGGTGGTCCAGCAGTCATAAATTTTAGTTCCCAATCTCATCTTTGGAAAGCAACCAGTAGTCTCTTCAGAATCAGGACTGATAGATCAGAGACAAAGTGATTGTTCGTGGAAACTGTTTTGGCATTGGTAGTTGCACGCTTTTCTTTTTCTGATTTTTGTCCTCCAGAAATCTCAAATCACTAAATCACTAAACTACTTTGTAACTTTATTTATCATTGATATTTACTTACTGTTGCCATAAAAGATATCTCAGAACAAGATAGCAAATGTAATAATTTTATCCTATGGCCATTTTTGTTTTTTTCAGGCAGAACATCCAGAAGAATCACATTAAAAGATGCAAAGAAAACAAAACAAAGCAAAACAAGCTGTTTGGAGAATACACAAGCAAAAAGCTGGGAAATTTTGCTCTTGGTTATTTTTCAGAATACCAGGCACTAGAACTAACCCCCCAAATTATGTGGTTTCCTTCTATTACTGTCTGAAATGTAATGGTTCCCTGAGTGAATAAACCCATACATTTCACACTAGTGTATCACACCTCCCATTATGATGCTGCTTTCTCACATGCATCTCTGCAGATTTTGAAGGCTTAAAATTTTAATCCTTAAAATCTTTGTACAAAGCAGTTGCTGACTTTGAAGTAAGGTACAAAAATGGGCAGGTCACAAGGGTAAAGCTATTTCAGGAAACTGATAGGTAAGTCAGCACAGATAACATGGCCTGCAGTCAGGAGCAAAACCTGACTTTGGTGATAACTTAATAGTCATACTGTTTAACAATAATACCTTGTGGAGCAGACTGGATACACACATCTTGTTGTGGTGAGCGTATCTCATGTTCTGCTCTCAAGTTCTGCCTTTGGAGGGAAACTTGCTATACTGCTTCAGAGTAAAGCCTACGAATAACTAAACTAAAACACTGGACTCAATCAGGGCCATAGAAAGAAATAATGAGAAACTGAAGCCAACAGCGCAGATCTATCATAAGATCAAGTATTACACTTACTGTTTTTAAAACAGATTGAAATAAATAATAAAGCAAAATCATGCTTCATTATTAAGTACAATCTTTTCTAGACTTGAAATGAAACTGAAGGTTTGTGGAGCTGAAGTTTCCACTACTGTAACACAAGTTCATTCATTTTAGGCTGTGTGATTTCACGCAGCTTTATTTATCAACAACCCATGACTGAGATGTAACCTATTAACATCAGCCAATCTGGAAGGACAAAAATTTATGCTCCTCTGTACCTTTCCAACATGTCCATTGCCAACAATTTGAGCAGACGGCAAATCAGACAAGGTGGATGAAGGAGTTGATTGGACTGGGCTATGCTGTTGGCTCGGTTTCTGTTCAGGTAAGCCTGCTGCTTTTCTTCTTTGGGCTGCAATCTGAGACAAAACATTATCTGCGCTGCCACCTAAGGAAAAAAAAAAAACAGAGTCAAAGAAACCATAATTTTAAAATATTTGTTAATTCTCAATTCTCTTCCCTCCACCATTCACTTTGTTTTAAAAACTGACTGGATGAAGCAAGAGATAGAATTTTAAGGTTCGGACCTGTTCAGCAGCTGTCAGGAAAAGAAACAAAAACCAGTCACAAGAGAAGACAGAAACCAGCCTTGTCTATACAGTCACAGAGTTGACTTTAGTGATCTTTGGATATAGGTTTCCTGAGCTGCTTTCACCGTATTGTCTTTACAGCTGCCAGATACAATGCTTGCAGAATTTTTTTCAGTTGAAAACCAATTTTTATTTTAAACAATAAGCAAGCAACATGGATAAGAAAAAGAGACGGCTTTAAGAAATGTACGTTGCAATGAACAAGCATGCATCTGATTGATTGTGAGTGGACTCACTAAAATGAAAATTTTTTTTCTGAGACAGGGGCTAGCCTACGAGATTTCTACAACAGACATGAGGCTTTTGTTCCCTTATGTAGACGTCCGAAGTTCAATCCAATTTTGACAGAAATTAGAGAAGTTTGACTTACAAAGCAGCAGGAGCCTTCAGAAAAGGTTTAATATCTTCTACCATCACCACAAACACTAATATTTTAGCAGAGCCAGATTTAAGTGACTTTCTTATTCAAAATAAAAGCAGCACGGTACCTGATCTGTTATGCAGTTCTCCTCCATGCCTGTTGATTCCTGCAATGTTATTGGATCCACCAGAAGAATGGGGAGAATGGTTGAAGTTGTTGGAATTTGAAGGAGATGCAGGTCTTCTTGCAAATGCTGGTAATTTGACTGGTCTCGTACCTTTGCTGACAGATGTCTGGAAAACAAAAAGCAAAATCTTATCCATCTTTCTTTTTGAGCAGAACAAAGATCAAACTTTAACTGCTATTTTTTGTACTGTAAGTTCTGAAACTTCCACTACAGAGCAAAAGGCATATCAGAAATAATCTTACTTTACATATACAAATACATTGAATATATATGTTTATATAGATATATTGTATATGTCTATTTAACAAAAGAGATGTCACCATATTAAAGGCTTTAATTCTCCTTAATCTTCAGCCAAAACAAAACAAGCATGTACGATGCACCTGAAATACAATATGCACACTATTACAAGCAGTGGAGGGGGTAAAAAAAATCACACATGAAATTTCTTTCCTGCAGAATGCTAGTTTTGTGACTCATCTCATGCAACACCCACCATTTACTTCTCAACCATCATACAAGTGACATGAATTTTCTCTGCTCCAGTTGCACTTTTATATTCCCTTCAACCTAAACATCCACCTACACCACTTATTTACTGTTGTAAACTGCTAAAGTAGCCTCTGGTTCCACTCATAAATTTTAATTGTCAAAACAGGTACAGTCATTGGAGTGCAGAGGAAACTGCTCTGGTTTGGAAAAAGACTAGGGGTAGAAGAAAAGAAAGTAAGTCAGGGGAGTAAGCACTTCTCCTTTTTCTCCTACTAACTATGAAAGCAAAGGTTGTCAAGGTTCTTTTGCTTCCTGTCTCAAGACAAACAAGCTATTTTCCTTTTCGTTTGTGTTTTCACTAGAAATGTTGTAGAATCAGGCAAGTTTCTTCTATAAAAAGCAGAATTTAGTCAGACTTCTTTGCCTTTTATAATACTTGCATTTTAAGGCTGTATGCCTTCAAGCCCAGTTGACTGCTGATTGCTACAATTTTGTCTACTACTAATTTTTCAGAATGTTGTGTCTGTATATTTATGTCTCACTTATATTTCTTCTTTCTTTCCTTTTCTATTCCTAAAAACTGAGAAATTCTCATTCTTTTCTTCTGCCCTTAGTCTTTTTCTAAACCAGAGCAGTTTCCACTGCACTCCAATGACAGTTCCTACTTTGGCAATTAAAATTTATGGGTGGAACTAAAGGCTACTTGAGAAGTTTGCAGCAAATTTCTTAGGGCTGGACTTTATTCTTGTTAACAGAAAAAAAGTCATTTCATTTCCCACATATTTTTTGTTCCATCTATGTTCCTTCCATAGAGATGTGCATTCTTCCTAAACAGCAGAGCTTAAAAGGACAAGGCATTACTGACACAGTGGCTGTAAAGGAATTTCTAATCAGAAAAACAGTGTGGCTCACCAAGCAGCAGGACCTGGACATAAGACAGTATTTTCACACATATTTTGTTTGCTTACTATATCAGAGTTACCGCTGCTGTTAAAATCATGCTTGATCACTCTCTGTGGCCAGGCAGTTCTCATCTGTTCAGCTTTGCCATCTTTGCTGATTCGCGTTCGGTCTGAATTCCAAAGCTCAAAACTTGAGGGTGGTAAGAAAGGCGGTATCACTGCTTTCAGTTTATCACTGGGCAGCCTGGTAAACGGAGCACTACTTCTCAACTATGAGAGGGAAACAAAGAAAGGGGAAAGAAAAGACCTTCTTAGGTAAGACTGCTGTAAGCTAAGGAGGTAGTTTCAAAATTTTAAGTTAAATACAAAAATGGAGATGAATGTATTTTTAAACAAAATAAAATGGAAATGAGACACAAAAATGCTATTTGAGAAGATGTACAATACATAACAACAGAGAATCTAATGGACATTCTGGCATCTGTCAGTATGCTTATGCATTTAACACAATGAGTAATAGTTCATTAAGTGGCAGAAACTGTCTCTTCATTTATTGGGCTGAACCTTGCTTCAAATTGATTTTAACTGGAATGCTAAGAATTAATTTCCAAAGAAATAACAAGACAGGACACACGGAAACAGTGTTCAAGCTGTATATGTTCTCCTGGAAGAGAAAAATACAACACAACTGATTTGGCTCCCTGGAGTTCTGTCAGTCAGTCACATCAAAAGTTACTCAATCTTCTTAAAAAGAACATGAAGGATAACCAGTTACATTTAACGACATCTCCAGGGAGTAAGCTGTAGGGGAATTTAAAGCTACAGCATAATAAAAGAAGAAACAGAATACTAGGAATACACACCCGAAATTAAATAGTATGTGGTTGCCTCTACAAGTAATTTCTCACTTTCACATTGTACTACATTCCATTCATATTTTCCTCACAGCATACTGCCTGTCAGCAACAAATCAGCTGTTCTATCTATTTTACCAATTCATTGCTGATCATACAAAAGTATGGATAACTCTTGAAAAAAGTTAGTACTTGTCAACAGCTTCCATCCGGTATGACTTGTAGTACTCCTTATTCTAAGAACTACTGATGTATCACAGCCTGTCAGTTCCTGCCTAGTGATTATCAACAAGTAAAAGATCTCTTTCTAATGGTGATTTGGATAGGAGGTAAAATAGATAAATAAATAAATAATGGGAGCTGCCTGACTTGCTGAATTGGGCTGAACGTACCAAGAACACTGCAACATACCATGGTTGCCAACAATTCATCATCCTTTCCTCCTTTTGCAGAGTTTACACCTGAAAAAGACATAAATGATATTTTATTGCTTACATGCTCCTACTTCCATTTTCAAGGATAGCTTACTGTTTTCAAACATTTAACAGCTTTACCCTCATTAAGCACACAGAATAAAGTTTTCCGGTGACACTGTCAGGTACCTGAAGTTAAGTGAATAGTTTTATTTCACATCACAAACTATAGGGGTTTTGTACAGAGTGCTGTACAATTTCACTAAATGTACTTTATGATTTGGGCTTTTCCAATCTCTTTCTTCTCAGAATTATTTATTTATTTGTTTGTTTAAATAAATTTATTTTCATTACACAAATTAGTTTTCCAAATATACTAACAACTTTTGAGTGGGCGCTTAATGGTTCTTGCCACAGAACAGTTACATTGTTATATTAGCATTTTCCTACTTAAATGATGCTGCCCTCATTATTCAGCATGATCAACACTCGGGAGTAAAAAAATGTCTCTTTCTATATGCAACAAACAAGTTAAAGAATCACAAAATGGCCAGGGTTGGAAGGGAGCTCTGGAGATCATCTAGTCCACCCCACATGCTAAACTAGGTTCACCTACAGCAGGTTGCACAGGAACGGGTCCAGGCAGGTTTTTAATATCTCCAGAGAAGGAGATATTTTCAGTTACATTAGGCTAAATTGAAACTAAATCAATGAAACAGAAATAGTATTATCTTGACTATCCCATAAGAGCTCACTTCACTTAAGACAATTCCGGCTTTACCACTAGCTTTGTTATTTGTGATCCAAGCTGTAGCAGCCTCAAGGTTTCCAGAGGTGTCCATATCACTCTGTGAAACTGCCTTTATGGTGGAATTTAATGATGGTTCAGGCTCATCAGGAAAAGGCACAAACTGATTGGAAGGAAATCCATGACGCAATGTCTGAGTCAACTTCAGCTTGCGGAATCGATTGGACATCCTGCTCCACCAGGACTAGATTAATAAGAAGACACAACAATTTAGTTCCAACTAAAAGGAGAAAAAAAAAAAAAAAAAGGAAAATAAATGTGCAATTAAGTAATCCTTACAGTAGTGAAATATCTGTCGAGAATTTTTGAGATAAACTACAAAAGCAGTGTTGAAGTGGTTTGCAATTACTAGCAGAATCTTTCACCATAATTTGTATGCATAAGATTAATCGTTTTCCTTATTATTCATCTGGCAAATGACATACAGTACTTTTCCATACCATCTGGAAAGACAAGGTAGATAAAAGCATTTGGGCAATTTGAATACAGAATTTTTACTGCTACATGGCAAATAATAAATCTTTCCATTAAGTTCCAATTTCACTTTCAATTCTTACACTTGCTGGCAGTAGTGAACTGGCATGTATGCTTTCTGCTTTTTAGAAGTGTGTGTATAAGTTTATCCAGTCTGCATTAAAGTCTCTCCTTTAAGATTTTCAAGATCAGTGGCAAATTAGAAGAATTCTAATAGTATTCCTGTCAAACTAAAGATCCACAACCCATACAGTGCTGCTATACAGATAACTTAAACCCTGCCAGACTAGAAAGACCACAAACTGAAAAAGAGCAAGGCAAGGCAACAACACAAACCTTAGGACTACTGCATGTACCATACAGATATCACACACGGGGAGATTGTTACTTGAAAGGAACACCTTCTCTCAAAATAAAATTTATCCAAGTATTTACAGACCTAAACATTTTTACAGGCCGATAATACAAGATGCTTCAAGTATTTAGTAAGACATTTCTCTAAACTATATGACACCTAGAGGCTATACTGAGAAGACCTGCGTAATCTGTATTACTGATTATGTGGCTTATAGGTCAGTCAGATTACAAACATCTGAATATTTCTTAGAAAAGATTCTTCTTCACTTTCTGGAACACTTTAATAAAAAAAATGAAGTAATGTAAAAGTGATGATACTTCAACAAGGGAGCTTTATGGGATATCCAATCTAGATAACACAACTTTTGCAGTTTACTTTTCATTCTTAGTCATTCGTTCTCACCATACAAGTTCCCTTCTCTCCTTGACATTTAACATTTTCCAACTGCTTACTTACGTATGTCTTCCCAACTGTCATACAGTAGAACTAAGTAATATAAATGTAAACTCATTCCCAGTAAATCATTCCTCCTAGCAGACAATCATTAAAAAGATTTTAAATCTGCACACAGTTTTAGTAGTGGATAGAGTTCTCAGACCTTTGTATCTCTAGAGCCATAACTAATAAAGATTTACATTGCTTTCAGCAACAAAGACCTGACGGGAAAAGACAAGAGAGACAAATAGCTCCAAGAAAGCAATAAAACCCACGCAGTTCAGCATTTATTCACCTTCTGAAAGGAACCGAAGGGGTAAAAAAATCCATCTGGTTTTAACACAGCTACAATGACCTTACAAGACAGACTGTTGCACAATGCGGTTAGTTTGTTACAGGAATAAGCTAGCTTCAGTGAACAAGATCACTCCTAAGGAAGTGTCATCTTTGTTACTCTTCTTCACAGTGCTTCTACTTCCTTAATAGATGCTCACACCCACAAACTAACCCAAAGTGGAGTAAGTACAGCCACTATGATGCCACATAAAAAACTACTGCTCTGCAGCAACAAAGAATCATAGTGGAGATGTTCATCTTGTCCTCTAATGTTCAGAGTATGGTGGTGTGAGCTCCGGAGCTTCTTGTCTGCTGTTGCAGAAGATTGTGGCCTCTCCATATACCCAACCACATGACATACATACAGAAGCTGGAATAAAGGGTTTTAACCTACACTGAAGCACCTAAGTAACAAAGATGCACTTGTGGTTAAAAACAGTATCTGTCAAAAGGCTGAGATCTAGTAACAATGGAAGAAGGCAATAGTAAAAACCAGAATCCATCCAACACAAACCATTCTATGATTCTATGAATTCCTTAACAGAAAAAACATATAAATAGGCAGCTTCTCACTGTGTCAGGAGATACTAACCATATATCCCCATAACGCATCCGCTCCAATTTCAAAAAAAAAAGGAAAAAAAAAATTAGTATAAAAACAGTCTCCCAAAACCAGAGTACCACTGGATTTTAAAGGCTGATTTAGAATTAAGTTCACATAATGGAAATTCAGTTCCAAATTTATGAACGTGGTACCTTCCACTACTTAATAATGAGATTTACTTTTAGGCACTGAAAAGCTTTGACCCAAACTCTTCCTTAAAAGTCCTCCCTTTGCCTTCCCACATGACAAAAAGAAAGATGAACACACGTTACATTCCATAAAACCAGGAAGCACTGTCAATGAGGGACTCAAAACACACAAAAAAAACCCCAGTTGCATACTAGATCAAAAGTACATATAGCAATGACTTTCTCTGCTTCATACATTACATGAAACAATGCAGTGGATATTTATTAAGAGTGAAGATATTTACCTTCAGACCACCTTTGTGATCTGGCAACATTGGGACATTTAAGGATTGCCTACTTTTGGAACAAGGCAAAGATGATCTGTTGTTCAGTTTATTCTTGTCTTTGTCTACTTGCATGCAGGCTGATGCCAGTAATCGTACAAGCTCTGTGTCTGAAAGAAAAGAAAAAATCAAGATAATGTTTAGTCTGCTTTGCTTTCCCAAATAATGATTGATACACTGACACTTTCCCTATAAATCCCACATAAGTAGACCACGACTTATCATAAAATTGATCTGCCTGATAAACACAAAGCAGATGAATCCCCAAAACCTTTTTTATTGTTGTGTTTCCCACCCCTTCTCCCCACAATGGACTGCAGTCTTACTATCACCTCTCTAAAGCTATTTATCAACACAAATAAGCATGCTATTCAGTCAGAATCAGTCACGTGTGACCACGTGAACTGCCTCCTCTTGCACTTTGTGGAAGTTAAGAAAGATATTGTAATGCTCCCTTTTCTCACCTGACATAGAAGAGAGAAGAGAGAAATGAACATTCTTTCTTCAAGCGTAGGTTGCAGAAAAGAAGCTTGAAATTAAATCCCAAAGAGAAAGGAGACGTTCAGCCTGGACAATGAAGGGACTGAAAAGACACGGTAAGAAAAAAGGTGGACAAAAAAAGTAAGAAAGAAAGGAAGAAGAAAAAAAGAACAAGTATGAGATAAGGACAGAAAAGCAAAACAAAGTATTCTGTAAATCTGTGCACTATATGAAGTCAGGAAAGACTTTCTGAAGGGTAGGCAGAACTGATCTATACATATATTATTCTTGCTGAACAGGTAACAAGAGAAACTACTCTGTCCTTCAAGAAGTTAGTTATAAGAAAAAGAAATATTCAAGGTATTTACTTATTAAAATTTCATATTATTAGTGATCTACTTTTGACAAAGTTATGTGCTTATGACCAAAAACACCAAAATGAGTAAACACAGAGAAAACAAAGATTTATTCCATTAGCAGTAGTGTTTTCTGACTTCAGATACAGCAATTGAGTACCAGGCAAGGTTAATAACAACAAATTACATAGGCTAAACAAACTACGACAAAAATTAAATGCCTTTCGTTGAAGCTTCCCCCCAAACATCCTGCCTTTTTCTAAAGCACTCCCATGAAAAACAACCTGAATCCCAAAGTGTGACTTACTCTCAGCCTTTACAGCCCTTGTGGGAGGCTTGGCCAGGAGTTCACTAGCTTTGTTTTGAATGTACTATCTTTGCCACGTCCCTCTGCTGCTGTTTACTGAGTAGAAATTTCTAGCTGAAGTTCATAGCGCTGTGCTAATGACACTACAGAACACTGAGGCCACCATAGTCAAATGCTGCTGGACTGGCTCTGGTGACAAAACCAAGATATTTTGGAGCATCTTTAAACACAAGGGCAAGATGAATGCATAAGATCTGTCATCCCATAAATGTATACATCTATCTAACCAAATTAACTCAAACTTCACCATTTCAGACAGCATCCATTCTTGGTCCAGTGCAGCACAGGCCTCAGAGGATAGTTCCTAGCAACTTTAATGTATTTTTTAGATTGGAAGACATGTCCATCCGTCTGTTTTGCATTTCCTAAGGTCTCTTTGAAATAACATACCTGGATCATTCAGCAGCATTATCAGGTCAAAAGCTGTGTATCCATTTTTTGCACGAAGATTGACGTCAGCTTCTTGATTTAACAAATACTTAACAACATCTTTGTTTCTTTATGGGAAGAAAAAAAAACAACATTGCTCATGTTAAACAAAACAAAACACAAAACTGTAATACTCCATTTTCATCCCTTTTTACCATTGCTGCTCAACTAGAGATCTGAGTTTTATCTTTTCTACACCTGATCAAGTTTAAAATTTGTTCACAAGATATTCAGAAGTCCCCACAACTCCTTTGTCAGTCACTGTTTTACTCACGATGAATTACATTAATCAACACGCAGAAAGTCAGCTTAAAAAGTGTAATTTGAATACTCAGTTTCTTAAGCTGACTCTCTAGAACTGCCTCCAGAATTTGCTGCCAAACACCTTCCCAATGAAAGGTCATTACTCCAATACTTAAAACACAATTCAGAACAAGTAAGAAAGTGTATACAGAAAAGACAAACTGACTGAAGATAATTTAAAAACTCCAAACAGTACTTCACTTAATTACAGATATAAATTACATTATTGAGAAAGCACATTATCACCTCCTTAACGTGTTTAAAACACAAAAACAATCAGCAATAAATGATCATCAACACAAATACCTTCCAACAAAAGCTCATAAGAGCTAGTTGTGTAAAAGGAACTCACCATCCCATTTCCATTAGCCCCTCTCATACACCTGAGTAAATAAGCAGTTGCCTTGCGAGTTAAAAACAATACTGTAATTCAGCCTACAAAATAAGTAGAGATAACAAAGCTACAGAAAATATATTTAATACAAAACTCCTCTTGAGCAAAGACTGACCTTGTATAAAAACAAACTCTGACACACAAGCAAAATGGAACAAAAATGTTCTTAAGTAGCAATAGTTGACTACAAACTAATACTGAATCTGAGAAACAAATCTCAACCACTCCACTTCAGAGTGCTGCTACTTGTCAAACAGATGAAGTTTTGACTTCTGAACTCACTCCAGATAAAGTCAACTTGAAATGAAGGAGGAAGGTTTCTCTTCCCTTTCAACAAAAAAATCTGCTTATCCTCACCACAGTTTCTCTGTATACTCTTTATTACTTTTATTCTCTTCCTTAAACCTGTGTTATTTCCCCACCCTGCTTTCCAGTTCCACACCTTTAAGGCACACAGAGACACAATCCTTCAGTGTCCCTAGCTCACACAGACTCTGCCTGCTCCCTCCTTCAAACTAGAAAACCTCTGCAACACTGTTGCTCCAGGGAAGCAATAAGCAGGGGCTCTGGAGACTAAAGATTTCCAGTTGTTACAAAAATTCACAACTGGCTCGTGCTGACCTAGGAGAAAGGCTATGATACAAAGTATAGAATTACAAGAGTAAGTATTCATGCACATGAGGTGCCCCAGACAAATTGGGGCGCCCTGAATGTGGTCTTATGCAGGGTTCTTGTACCCTTCAAGCATTTTTAGGTACAACATGATTTGACTAACCATTAACACCCACACTACCAATTAATAATCATAGTAAAACTTTGCAAAACAATTGTATTTCTGCAGCATTGTCGCCACTTGTCTATTCATCCAAATGTCTCTGGAGTCAGTCTTGCTATCATTTCTTATCTATCACCAAACAATACTGAGAGGGTTTCAAAGATGTGCTAGAGGGTCTATGATGCTGGCATTATTTTGGATGAGCAGGGTTATCTTTTATCCTTCACAGACAGCTCTAAGCTTCAAAGCAGCCAAGTCCTTACTTCCAGGGCTTCGATATCATTCTTGTCCTTCCACTGAGTTGGTGTCCTTTAAGTTTGTTTTACTTAAGCATAAACAATACCAAAGTCTCCAGTAAAATTCCACTACTTCAGCATCAAGTGTATTAACAAAGTTAACATTCACTCATACTATAAAGTCTGACTGATATAACAGGGAAAGAAATTTTCATAACACAGTCCTCCAAGAAACTGAAAGGGCAGTATCTGAACACACGCAGCAGTCAGCTGGACTCTGCGCTTCCACAGATGAGTTCCTGAGTAGAGGACTTGCCAGCAGCCCTGCGTATCACTCTGCTTGCTGCTTCCACTCCAGCTGTGCACTCGGGTGGCTGCTGCTAAGCAAAACAGCTGCACCAGAAGAACTGATCTCCAGGCACTTCTGCAAAATGTCTGTTGCTATTAACAGTGCTGTCCTGGTGAGGAAGCACAGACTCTCATCTGATGTAGGCTCAAGGACCTACTTCAGAAAATTTTCATAAAGCAACAACAACTTGGTATCCTGGAGCAGAATATCTGCATTTGTACAATAAACATAAGTGCTACCACACAGCAAAGCAAACCTTCACCTTCCTGAAGGTCTCCTCTACAACGATGCAGAAGAGTTCAGCTTCCTAAACTGAATGCTCTGTATTCAGACAATGCCAAATGTACAAGAGAGATCACATGTAAAGTATCAGGATGATTTCTGTGGTCTGACTCGTAAGTGCCCATCTTCCTTTACAAAATAGCTTTAGAGGAAGTAACAACCAGTTCTCCCATAGGCACATTTTGGAAAACTCAAGGAAAACCAAAGGCTGAATTGGAGAATATAAGAAAGGTTTCACGACTGGAAAATATGGCACATAGATGGGTGACTGCCTTGAAGATTCACAACTTGATGTAGGCCTACAATCCTGGCAGGAGGTGATATTATCTTACAAAACACTAAAAAATATCAAAGGATGGCAGTTAAAACGTGCATGAAACCTCTGTGCTCCTGCCTGGAGCACTATGTTCCCAGCACTTATTGAGCAAGATTCAAGCTCCCAAATGTGGCACTAATTCTTAAATCCAAACAGCATTCAAGTCTGCTCTGAAAAGCTGAGGGCACCACAAGAGTCATAGAAAATTGAAGCCACAAGTCTCTCGAACCCTTGTAAGACCCTTCTGCTTCCACAGCCAGCGTCAAGAAGATGTTTTTTCTTTTTGTCACAAGAAGAAGGAAACTCCTTTACTGCTAGACCCAAAGACAGCATATATCTTACCCGTGGTATGTGGCCTGCATTAGTGCTGTCCAGCCATGAACATTATCTTGTTTGTCAATATCAGCATTTTTCTCAACAAGGAGCTGAACAAGGGGCAGCTGTCCAGTTACAGCTGCAATCATTAATGGAGATGCACCATCAACATTGGTAATATTGACCTGACTTGGGTCCCCATCAACAATCTCTTTAACCAGCTGAAAGTTTCCTGCAAAACAGTGTTAAAACATAATCTACATGAGCAACAGAGAACTGTTTCATCACCGAATTAATATGTATTTTGGTTTGCTGACATTGGTCTACAGTTACAGGAATTAAGCCAGAAAAAATAAAGTGGAATCATAGAATGCTTTGGATTGGAAGGGATCCTTACAGGTCACCTAGTCCAACCCCCCCTGCAGGGGTAGGGACACCTTCAACATGATCAGGTTGCTCAGAGCACCATCCAACCCGACCTTGAATATTTCCAAGGACAGGGCCTCCACTGCCCCTCTGGGCAACCTTTTCCAGTGCTTCACCACCTTCATTGTAAAACATTTCCTCTTTATATACAGACTAAACCTACCCTCCCTTAGTTTAAAACCATTATTCCTTACCCTGTACTAGAACAACTGCAACACTAAAGCTAAATATTTGTACTGATCTTTGGTCTTTCAGTTAATCAGTACATCTTCCCCAGCTACAAAAAATCATGGCATGAGCAGGAGACGCTGTTTACCCTCATTTTCCCTATCTGTACTCTTGCAGCACAATCCCATTACAAGAGTAATTTTCTACAATGAACAACTAAGCTATGAAGGCTGTATAAACTGCAGTGTAGCCCACATGTAAAAACACGAGTAGGGAACATCTCTACTAAATTGTCACAAGATGATGTCACAGAAGGAAAACTGATGATGCTGAGACACCATGACGTGTCCTTCAGCAGGATGAAGATCCCTGTTCCATATCCATAGGCTGAAATCACAGACAGCAACCATTTTTGAATCAGAGTGGGTACAAAGGCATTCTGAAAGGTGGTGAAGGCCATCTCTTGCCTTAAGCAGGTAGAACAATGCTCTATGTCACACTGATCCGTAAGTTCCTCTTACAAAGGCGGTTCACAGATTCTAAAAACCTCTACTGATACAATTCGACAACCTCCCAAGGAACTAATCAATTCCAGTGCTCAACTTCCTTATATTCAGAAAGATTTTTTTTAAATCTGCCTCCAATATTTGAATTAAATCTCCAATGCAAAACTTCCCTACTGTTTGTTCAATAGTAATGCATTAGTTCTGGACATAGTTCTAGTTCTTTAAATGCGAACCTAATATTCAAGTTTCCCCATAAAGAGGCTAGTAGTCACTGAGTTCTTGTCTAGATTAAAAAAAGCAGTACAAGGTATGTTAGTGAACATATTTTAACAAGGTTGTAGGTTTTTCCCTACACCTTAATAGAACTGCTTGTTCTTACATTTAAAAATGTATGAAGTAATCAGGGTTATCTTAAGCAGACAGCTTTAACTCATCCAGCTTCCTTACTTTTTTGTTAACGTACGGCAGGCAAAAGCAGGGAACAAATTAAGGGAAAAAAAAGATCTCTGCAATCGAAAACGTACCACTGCAGGAACAGAGTCAAGCAGCATCAGATCATAAGCTGCCGTGCAAATGCTGATTGATGAGAAGCTTTACATGAGCCGGCAATGTGCACCCACAGCCCAGAAGGTCAGCCGTATCCTGACCTGTATCAAAAGAAGCGCGACCAGCAGATCAAGGGAGATGATTCTGCCCCTCTACCATGCCCTTGTGAAACCCCACCTGGAGTATTGCGTCCAGTTCTGGAATCCCCAACATAATAAGGATATGGAACTGTTGGAATGCGTCCAAAGGAGGGCTACAAAGATGATCAGAGGGTAGGAGCACCTCTGCTATGAGGACAGGCTGAGGGAGTTAGGGTTGTTCAGCCTAGAGAAGAGAAGACTCCAAGGAGACCTTATAGCAGCTTTCCAGTACCCGAAGAGAGTCTACAGGAAATCTGGGGAGGGACATTTTACATGAGCATGTAGTGACAGGATGAGGAGGAATAGCTTAAAAGGGGAAGATTTAGATTGGACATTAGGCAGAAAGTCTTTACGATGAGGGCAGTGAAATGCTGGAACAGTTTGCGTATGGATGCGGCTGCCCCTCCCTGGAAGCATTCAAGGCCAGGCTGGATGGAGCCTTGAGCAGCCTGGTCTAGTGGGAGGTTGGAACTGGATGATCTTTAAGGTCCCTTCCAACCCAAACCATTCTATGATTCTACAGTTATATGAAATGGAAAAATTCTCACTTTTTCAAAAAACCTCAGATGATAAACTGCTTCATGGCAAAAGCTGCCTTCAACTCGATCACAAACATGAACATTTTCCTTGAAAAGTCAGTCAGCACCTCAGACAACCCCTGCAGGTACTTGAATGCATTCATTGAAACCAACACCCACCCGTGCGACTCAGCACATTTCTTGTAAGGGGAAAAATAAAAATCAGAGCTCTGCTGTGCCTTTGTATGTCCCAGTTTAGTAAAAGACATCAGTTGGCTTTCTTAACACATCCACATCACAGACTTCATTAAACAGAAACCCTGGGACCCACAGAGACTCCAGAATTTACTTTGAACTCTGGTTTGGACACTTCTTAACCTAGAGAGTTGGTTCTTTAACAATGCTGTCATCCATAGCCAAGTATTACAGAAAAAAAACAAAAGGAGCGCGTGACTAGTATTCATTTGTCCCTCTAAGAATCCTTCTAACCCAGCACTAAGGTTTAAAAATCTCAACCTGAAAGTCACAGGGGTACAAGAAGGCCAGCGGAACTTTCTGAAATCTAAATGACCTGAGGCCTTTCTAGGAAGTTTTGCTAGCTTACGTATGAAGGGTCAACATTTACGAGAGAGCGCCCAGTACTGCCATCTATCACCTCTTTCTTCTCCACTATTGTATCTGCCTATTCCTATTTCCAGCAGCCATAAAGTTCCTGAGATGGTGACTTATGACGATTAATTGAAAAACAATTGTTCAACTGTTGTACCAAATCCAGAATGAGACCTGAACGCTAAGGCCTGGCTTGGCCATTTAAAATACACCTCTAACTTTTCAACAGAAATGTAGCGACAATAAAACTTGAAAGATAGCTGTTGATTTGAAGACGATGCATTGTTGAAATCCATTTGGACAGATGTTGAGAAAAACTGGTATTTTCCTTCACAAACATCACTCATCCATGAATAATAATTAAAAAAAAATATAAAAATACATCAGAAACTGTGAAAGTTGCTAACTCAGAGCTCTGTTCAGGTTGCAGCTCCCTGTTGAAAGCAGGAAGGCAAATCACCAGCAATTTTCATGGGACATCCCTCATGAGTTCACTGGACATAAGATTTAATCTCACATGAGAATGACATGTTCCAATATTTGGGGAAAAAAAAATAGATCCATCAGGAACATTTCTTTACTATTGAGTATTTTTTTCTGACTGTCTACAGAACTAGGGCTGCCAGTAACAGGCTAAATGTGCTACGGTCCAAGTTTATCAGGAAGGAAAAAAAAATCATACTAAAGGTAGCACGGAATAACTGGAACTACTAAATTATATCATTTTGGCATGAAGGACACAACTAGGAGTTCATATTTTCTTACAGTGGAACATGAAGAAAAATAATTCTAAACTACAAAAATAAATGTATTTTTAAAACTAAAAGAAATATAAAAAAACCCAGTAGAGTTGCATGTTAAAACAGAACATGTCTCAGCTTCACATGTTAACAAACAAACGTGCTCTGAAGTTACAAGAACCACACCTGGTGGACGAGCTCTGTCACTACTTACCCAATTTCAAAGCATGAAAGACATCAGGTTGGCTCTTTTCTGTATCTGGAAGAAATACAAATATTTCTATTAGTAACTACTAAAAAGCAAAAATTTCTAGTAAAATTTTTATAGCATAATATATCAAAGAATTTACATAAAGGTAGTATAAAACATAGAATCATAGAATAGTTAGGGTTGGAAAGGAGCTTAAAGATCATCTAGTTCCAACCCCCCTGCCACGGGCAGTGACATCCCACTAGATCAGGCTGCCCAAGGCCCCATCCACCCTGGCCATGAACATCCCTCAGGGATGGGGATATATGTTTGGACTTAAATGTAATAAGAACTAAGAAAGCACTAATCATATTTTTATTTCCTTTGGGAAGAATGACTCACCTGTATGGTTCTCCATGAAGAATTAAAGCTACAAAGTATTTATAAAGCACAAGCATTTCAACTTCCATTTTCTATCAAAAAATTGTAATTGGAAACTTCTGTGTTTCCTGTCTCAAAGACTAAAATACTAACTGAAGACCACAGGATGGTTCTAGGGTATGGCGTAATCTTCTATACAATAACAAACACTCAAATAGTATAGGATTATTTTGACAGGTGACCCAAAACGAGTTTTAGAAGACATCCCATTTTTACTTTGCCTACTGTAATGCCAGGTTAATTTCTGAAGGTCACAAAAAAACAATAGTGATGATTTAACTACATAGCTTGCTATTTGTGTAAATAGATGTCTTTCAGCTCAGAGATCATCATCCCCATAGCAAGAACTGCAATAATTACAAATGTTAATATTTAGAGTGAAAGATCTTTCCTTCAACACGCCTCCAACATGCTTTGAAACCGCTGACACTACGTAAGATGAAGAAAAAACAGTCACATATTTTGCACTTTCCATTCAAGCCATTAAAATATTTCCTCCTCCATCTTCAAAAGCATAACTGACACTACAGAACCAATGGGGTAAAAACATTTTAAGGAAAACAAGAAGATGGTGAGTGATTTCCCAAGCAAAATTCTGCCATTTTAAAAGGTTAACATTCATAGCTTGACTCCAAAGGAAGTAATTTGAAAGTGCCAAACAAAATCAACGACTGGAAAGGCCCCAAAAACATGACACGTATTTTAAGACTGGGAAAGTGTGCTGTGGGTCCTACATTTCCCCTGGTTTGGAAACCACCCTTAAACAGTTCCTTCTATATGATCTAACCATTGGAAAACATACTTCAAAAGACTAGTTTAGAAAAGGACCAGACTTCGTACTTGGCATGTGAAAACCCTGAGAGAGAGTCAGTGTCTAGGAACAAGAGACCATGAGGAGGCGCCAGTAGGAAGGACTTGCTGTTTGAGAAAGCTGAAGCAAGGGCAGGGACAGAACACAGGCAACACCCAGGCCATTTCAGATAGTTTTGAATTTGTCACTGAAAACAGCCCTGAGAAGAGAGTTGCTTTCTTTTGCAAGGCAAATCGCCCTATCCATGGCAACAGATCAGAAGGCAAATTCTTTTTCTGCTGCCTCCCCGATTAGAAAAAGGATCTTTTTTCTTCACAGGATATAAAAGACTTTGGTGCTAGGAGGAGACTGAAGCCATGGTAAAAAAATCAATGCAGAAAGCTCTGTGGAAGCTTAACATTTTCATCTTCCCCTCTGTGCCAATTAGTTACTACCCTTGTGCAGATGGAAACTACCCTCCCAGCAGAGGTGAAACGCACACTTATCTGCTTTGAAGTCCACTCTCCTCTCTTAAAGAGACTTCTTCATTACTTTAAATTGAATGACTATGGAAGACTTTCAAAACTCATCAAGACAACTCTGCCTGCACGTATGTCCTGTATGTGCAAATGCACGGACAAGGTATAAAGCCCTGCACTAGTGAATCCCACAGAGGTTTGATTCTCTCTCTGTACTGAAACCAGTTGACGTCTATTCCTCAGGGACTGGTCATGAGCAAATGTCTATACTCGGCCAGTTCTGTCTGGCAGTGCGGCTGTATGAAAGCCCTAGCTCAAACTTAACCTATGAGTCAACATCTGACTAAGTTAACACCTTCTCTGAAGCAGAAACAAATGCCAGATTTTTGTCCTTGCTTCTTATAGTATAAGGGAAGCTTGACCTGCAGGAATGGCACCAAATGTAAATAAAATAAACAATTTGGGGGACTGTGGGCATAGTCACACAGTAGTGAAATAGAAACAGAAATAGATAAGACTTAAATAAGCCAATTCAGGTATCACAAGGGACAGAGAGCTTAGAGTGGACTATCACTCCAGTTTATCTTTGAGAGTGGATGAATGGTAGTACCTAGAAAACCTTCTTAGATTTCATAGCAAGTATTCCAAAGCTCAAAAATCCAAATGCAGCTCTTCCAAACCCTCTTGTTAGGGATCTCCCAGCAGTGATCTGCATTGTAAAGCACAAATATTCTGAAAAGTGTCCACAAACAGCCACATGTAGAATGAGGTCTCAATGTCTGAAATGACTTATTGATGTTCAAATGTCCAACACAATGTCCAAATGAAACTGTTTGATTTCAGATTTAATGCATTTCTGTTAGCATAAACAAACTTCCGGAGAAGGACAGTGAAGCAAATCCTCAATACTTTTAACAAAACTAACATAAAACATTATTTTGAATGAGCTACAAAGAAAAGCTAATTTGGAAATATATCTAGGAGAGATATTCATAATTAAAAAAATTTCTAAATGCTAAATGCAGTAACATTTCAAACTGGCAGGTTTAACCTTTATCTTAAATAAAAACAAAAATCCTAGGAAGTTACATTCAAAAAATTGTCAACAGGATAGAAATTTGCTCAGTTATTAATAAAACTCTAAGAATTACTGGTAAAAGACACACAATATACTAATCCATCCTTTTGGTTGAGTGCATGGTCCTGGATATACTGGTTAAGACTGAAGGAAAAATGTTGTAGTCTAGGTTTGCTTGCACCTTCCCAAACCTTCAGATCCCTTAGTACAAGATGTTCCTTCACTCTACAAATTCCTGATTTTCTTATATCCTTCCACGCACATGGCTAAAGCTACATGACAACTGCACATCCTTTAATTACACGGTCACAAAATGTTTCTTTATTGGTTCTTGTTTCATTCAGTGCACATAATGAATGTGTTACTGGGCAAAATTAAAAACCATAAAAGCAGACTTTCTTAACTTCATCTGAATTGAGATTTGCATTGAGATAATGTTATTCTAATGTAGTTTTGTACATACACAAGCAGTGTGTACACCTGTCTTCACGAGTGTGCACAAACAGCCATTGTCATGATGGAAGGGAGGAGATTAAGGAGATTACTTATAAATTTAAAGAAGTCCTGAAGTTCATTAAGTACTCTGCTCTCCTGTGAGGAACAGAAAAGTAGAGGCCATGCTGATTTCTTATTCATCCACATTAATACTTGGTTTTCATAGAACACACAGTCCACTATCAAAGGACTTGGAGCAGGTTTCATATATTCAGAAAGTGGTAGAAGAAACTGTTAGGTTAACCTCAGCTGGCCTTCTGCCTAGAAAGGACTTGGAGCAGGTTTCATATATTCAGAAAGCGGTAGAAGAAACTGTTAGGTTAACCTCAGCTGGCCTTCTGCATGTCACAGGTCTTGTATGCCACACCCAGTGAAGATAATCCAATGATGAGTTTTAGAAAGGCCACAATTAACCACAATTGCAATTGTTAAAGATTGCACACCTCTACTAAGTCACTCTAGGTCTAAGCTTCACTGCAAAACATAATGTCTTATTTCCCATTCAGATTTTTGTAACATGAAACTCACAGGTTTTTTTTCTTTGTCTGCCAGTCCCAAGGCCCTCCAATATCAGGCTTCCCACCCTGAATATGGACACTCTATTAATCACATCTCTTAACCACCTCCTCATGAAAATAGACAGACTGAACTTATTAAGTCTCTCCTTACAAAGCAGGTTTTCTAGATTTCCTATCTTTTAGGGCTTTTCTGAGTCTCTGATATCCTTTCTTTGCTATCCAATTTTGGGTTTTATATCCGTTCTTCAGAGCCATTTCAAGCAGCCCTTTGTAATTTTCTTCCTAAATGAGCACCTGGAACATGTGTTTTAGAAACAAAAAACATTTAAAACATTAACATATTTTAAAATTCTTCACATTATTTTTATTGGAGGACAGGAATCTTGTCATGCTAACATGGAGGAAACTTGTTCAAGTTGGGCCTCCCTGCCTATACCCAAGGCAGGTGTGCCTACTCCAGCATTTTCAAGGAAGTCCAGTTACAAATTATAAAGAACACCATGTGCACACAAAACAAACTCTTCAATTTCTAAATATGCAATGCAAACTTCAAGATAGCAAAACAAAATACTAACATTCCGTACCTGGCTGAGGTCTGATTGTTGTCAGAGACTCCAGGTAGTCCTTCATGTCTTTGTGCTTGAAGCCAACGGAGATTTCAAAAGGTGTTTTATGTAGTACATTCAGGTGATCAGGATTGGCACCTTTCTCCATGAGCTGCTGTGCCAAGCTCACTTTTCCACTAACAGCTGCCAGCATTAAAGGACTCCACCCCATAGTCTTCACAGTGTAATTACAATCAGCTCCCCAGTCTAACAACAGATGTACCACCGCCTCATGTCCATGCTGAGCAGCTGCCATTAGTGGAGTGATATCGGGAAGGTCATCTCTGCTGCTGTTAAGTACACTTGTGCTAAAATGGTCATAATTGTCTACAAAAGCTCCAGATTCCAGCAACAATTTCACCATGCTGACATGGCCACCTCTGGAGGCCATTGTAAGGACACTGGCTCCTAACTTATTCTGTGCATTGAGATCAGCACCATTCTCCAGCAAGATGTGAGCCACGCTTAGATGTCCAAACCTTGAGAGAAAGAGATAACAGGAGAATTAACACCTTGGATAGCATAGGCTTCTCAAAGAAAACCAACATACTCTGAACACAGAAAACTCTGTTTTGGTTTCGTTGCAGTGCGTTGCAGCTGCTATGTTAGGTTAGTGTTATTATTTCAGGAGATTACTGTATCACTAAGCTAAATCAAAATCCTATGTAACATCAAATATCTTCCAATAAGGACAGTTGTTATTAAACCATTAAATCCTTCTTGCGTGCAATACGTAAAAGAACTTGGTCAAAGTACTGAACTCTGACACCAGTTTCACTACTAACACAGCTTTGACACCACTTGACCATCAGAGGCTCTGGTAGTTTGGGAGCAAGCAAAAAACAATCATGCAAGCCATACATCCAACCAGCTAGCTAGCTATAAGGAAATGGAAACCCTTTACCAGTCCACAGTTGAGGAATCCCACATTTTAATAAACATAATACACTGACAACACATGCACTTTGTGCTCTTGTTGCAGATATCATACATTACTATACGTTTGTGCAGCATTTAACACAATCAAGCTTTGATCCTGAAAGCAGTCTTTGTAGGCTGCAGCAAAGCAAGTATTAGTTGAGGAAATCCCAAAGAATGCTACTAACCACTAACAGAAGACACGAGACCAAAACTTCTATTCATAAAGTACACGTTTGCAGAAGGAAACCTCCAGGGTCTGTCTAGTCCCTAGGTCTACAATGACAGTCTTCACTGCATCACCTCAGTAGAGCCCGCGATCACTGTACATGATTAATTTTATTCCCATATGCTATCTTCTGTCCAATTTCAACAGGACTAACCACAGCTAGAAAACTGAACACGTACACAGTTGAAACCTAGGTCTGTACAAATACTATGTTTCCTTTTTGGTTACTCATTAAAAAGAAAAAAAAGAAACAAGAAACATGCTCTTCCACTTTTAAGCTTTATCCACAGGTTTCAATGATATCTGCAGTACTTCTCAAATGGCAGCAAGCAATTTCTTTAAAACAGTGAGAGGCTTGATATTGATTTGAGTGTCTTGGTTTTAGAGCGTATGGTTTTCATTAAGGGAAAAAAAAAAAACTAAGAATGTTTCTGCCACTTTTTTTTTTTTTTTGACCTTCATAAAATAACAAAATTGTTGAACCTTGTCTTCCTTGTTCTTACCGAGAAACCAGCTGTGTGACTCATTCCTTGGGAACTTTGTATGGGTTTTAAATTGAAAAGAGAAACCTTGACTTTGAAACAGACTGTTTTCTTCCAAGTATTTTAATTTGTTACAAAACAAACAAAAAAATTAAAAAATATTTCTCCTTTCAATTAAGCACTGAACTACTACAGGAAAGCATTTCCCTCCAACCTCACAAAACACATCTGTAAGCCCAGGGAGAACTTGTGTATGTAAAGATGAGCACAAGCTCAACCATGAGCAACACAGGGACCTCCCACAACCCAGCCACAGGTTACACAAAGCACAGCGTCACTGATGCTGAAAACAATCCAGTTCCGTCATTTAAAACCACAGAAATGATTTCTTATATCCTCCAGCAAACCATTTAGGAAAGCATAAAAAAGCCAACTGAAATGAATTCTTGCTGTTTACTGGAATGCTTTATGTCAGAAATTAGTTTTCAATAGATAGGTGAGACATACACATATTAAAAAAAAAAAAAAAAGAGAAAATTAAGAAAGGGTGCGCATGTATCTTCTTGCCCCAGAAGGAAAGAGAGGAGCAGTGTTTTCATGTCTAGGTTACCCCTCACTGTGATTCTGCACTGCCTTTACCCAAGAAATGGCACACACAGCTTCAATGACCACATCCTTAGCTGTTCTAGTACAGGACAAGTAGTAATGGTTTTAAACTAAGGGAGCTTAAACTTAGTCTGGATATAAAGAAGAAATTTTTTTTACAATGAGGGTGGTGAAACACTTGTGAGAATTAATTGATAAGTTTTGTTGCAGCTGGTTTGTATGTTTAATTATCTTGTTATATAAATCTGTCTTGTATTGAGAGATAATATGCAGACAATCTCCAGACATGATGTTTAGTTGTCTTGCAAGATGCAGTTGTCTTAGGTCAAATGATAAACAGAAGGGAGACTCTGGACATGGTCAAATACTCCAAAAACATAATGAGCAATCTTGCAGAGATTTATATGGTTCCTTGTCTAAAACTAGTGTATATATATATATCCACTACTTTTGTAAGATGGCACGCCTTTTTTAGAAGGGCATCCAATTCAACACTGAATTGTAAAATAAAAATATTGTCTCTGCTTCAAAGACTTTGTCCTTTGCAATATTTTACCAATGAATGAGTGTTTCTCACACACTAGAGGAGGTTGATGGAGCAGGGAGGCAGGGGGCAGTGGAGGCCCCATCCTTGGAAATATTCAAGGCCAGGTTGGATGGGGCTCTAAGCAACCTGATCATGAACTTGAACATGTCCCTGCTTCCGCAGGGGGGTAGGTCTGGGTAATCCGTAAAGGCCCGTTCCAAGCCAAAGCATTCCATTTTTCAAGAGAAAACCTAACACTCCAGTATAAGGGGCACACAAGACAGCTGGGGAGGGGATTTTTACAAGGGCATGAAGTGGGAAGATGAAGGGGAATGGCTTAAAATTGAAGGGGGGCAGATTTAGACCAGACATGAAAGAATCATAGAATCATAGAATAACCAGGTTGGAAGAGACCCACCGGATCATCGAGTCCAACCATTCCTATCAAACACTAAACCATGCCCCTTAGCACCTCGTCCACCCATGCCTTAAACACCTCCAGGGAAGGTGACTCAACCATCTCCCTGGGCAGCCTCTGCCAGTGCCCAATGACACTTTCTGTGAAGAATTTTTTCCTAATGTCCAGCCTAAGCCTCCCCTGGCGCAGCTTGAGGCCATTCCCTCTTGTCCTGTCCCCTGTCACTTGGGAGAAGAGGCCAGCACCCTCCTCTCTACAACCTCCTTTCAGGTAGTTGGAGAGAGAAATGAGGTCTCCCCTCAGCCTCCTCTTCTCCAGGCTAAACACCCCCAGCTCTCTCAGCCGCTCCTCATAAGACCTGCTCTCCAGCCCCCTCACCAGCTTTGTTGCTCTTCTCTGGACTCGCTCCAGAGCCTCAACATCCTTCTTGTCATGAGGGGGTGAGAAATTCCTCACGATGAGGGTGGTGAGGCACTGGCTGCCCAGGGAAGCTGTGGCTGCCCCATCCCTGGAGGCGCTCAAGGCCAAGCTGGATGGGCCCCCGGGCAGCCCTGGCTGCTGGGAGGCGTCCCTGCCCACTGCAGGGGGGCTGGAACTGGACGACCTTTAATCTCCAATTCCAACGCAAACCACTCTACGACACTCATCCAAATCCAAACTGGACAACCCCTCCCCCTCGGGTTGGAAGGGACCGTGCAGACCCCCTGACTCCGCGCAGCGACCTCCCCCCACACCCCCCCCAACATGGCGCCTCCCGCGCCGGGGGGGCCCCGCGGAGGGCGGGCGGCGGCCGCAGCCCGAGACACCCCCCCCCCCCCCGACCCCTACCTGGCCGCCTGCATCAGCGGGCTCCACCCGTAGTGGTTGCTGCTCTGCACCGAGGCCCCTTTGCGCAGCAGGAACCGCACCAGCCGCTCGTGCCCCGCCGCCGCCGCGAACTGCAGCCCCGTGTTGCCGGCCTCGTCCGTGCAGTCCACGGCCACGGCGGCGGCCGCCGGCGGCGCGGAGGGGGGGTCGCCGCGGGGCTCCGCCGCCGCCTCTTCGGGGCCGCAGGAGGACGGAGCCGCCGGGTCGCCGCCGGGCAGCCCCAGGAGGCGCCGTGCGGTGTCGCAGTCGCCCTGCTCGCAGGCGCGGAGGAAGAGCTGGACCTGCGGGGCCACCCCGCTCTCCCCCATGGGCGGCGGCGGCGCCGCGCGGCCCCGCACCGAGCCGGGAGGAGCCGCCGGGAGGAGCCGCCGGGAGGAGCCGCCGGGAGGAGCCGCCGGGAGGAGCCGCCGGGAGGAGCCGCCGGGAGGAGCCGCCGGGAGGAGCCGCCGGGAGGGCGCGCGGCGGGGAGGGGACTGGGGAGGCGCGGGGGGAGAGGGCCCTGAGAGCGGAGGGGCCGGGCAGAGCTGGGCGCTACCGGAGCAGAGAGGAGCGGTGCAGCGCTGGTTCCCTCGTTGTTCACTTCTCGTTCCCTGGCTGTTCAGTTCTGGGCCCCTCGCCACAAGAAGGATGTTGAGGCTCTGGAGCGAGTCCAGAGAAGAGCAACGAAGCTGGTGAAGGGGCTGGAGAACAAGAGGAACGGCTGAGAGAGCTGGGGGTGTTTAGCCTTGAGAAGAGGAGGCTGAGATGAGACCTCATTGCTCTCTACAACTACCTGAAAGGAGGTTGTAGAGAGGAGGGTGCTGGCTTTTTCTCCCAAGTGACAGGGGACAGGACGAGAGGGAATGGCCTCAAGCTCCACCAGGGGAGATTTAGGCTGAACATTAGGGAAAAAAATTCACAGAAAGGGTCATTGGGCACTGGCAGAGGCTGCCCAGGGAGGTGGTTGATTCACCTTCCCTGGAGGTGTTTAAGGGACGGGTGGACGAGGTGCTGAGGGGCATGGGTTAGTGATTGATGGGAATGGTTGGACTCGATGATCCGGTGGGTCTTTTCCAGCCTAGTGATTCTATGATTCTATGATAAATATTGAAAAGGACAAAGTCTTCAAAGCAAAGGCAATATTTTTATTTTAAAATTCAGCACTGAGTCAGATGCCCTTCTAAAAAAGGCGTAACATCTTACAAAAAGAGTGGGTATATATACTAGTTTTAGACAAAGAACTGTGTAAATCCTCAGCGATTTTTCATTCTTTTTCAGATTATCCAACTATATATGGAGACTCCCTTCAGGTTATCTCCTGACCTAAAACCGCTTTGTCTTACAAGACAACTAAGCATATCAATAAATTCTTGCAGCCCTACGACAGGTTATCTCTTGGCCTAAAATAGCTACATCTTACAAGATGCATTTATATGATGAGATAATTAGACATACAAACCAGCTGCAGTAAAACTTATCAATTAATTCTCACAGTTGGAAGGGACCTCAAAGATCATGAAGTCCCAATACCCCTGCCATGGGCAGGGACACCTCCCACCAGACCAGGCTGCCCAAGGCCCCATCCAGCCTGGCCTTGAACAACTCCAGGGATGGGGCAACCACAACTTCCCTGGGCAACCTGTGCCAGGGCCTCACCAATCCCATCTTGAAGAAATTCTTCCTTATGTCTAGTATAAATCTGCCCCTCTCCAGTTTATACCCATCACCCCTAGTCCTATCACTACAAGCCTTTGTAAACAGTCCCTCCCCAAAAACATATCCCTAAGTACCCCATCTACCTGTCTTTTAAACACCTCCAGGGATGGTCACTCAACCACCTCCCTGGGCAGCCTGTGTCTGATAACCCTTCTGGGAAGGCTTGGCTGCTCCTGGGAGACAGCGAGGGGCTTTCCTTACTGGTGCCTCTCCCCACCAAGCTGACCTCCCTGCCCTCGCTGGCAGCCCCAGTGGTGTCACCCCTCCTCGTCCCAGCCAGTGCCTGAGTCAGTACAGCTCACATCCCTCTCCCAGAAGTTTTCTGTCATCTGTTTGCATCTGGGTTGCAGACGTGTTCCATGCTATATTCTCACTACCATTACTGAATCCCATGCAACTCAATGTCCCCGCATTAAGTGTTTTCCTGCCCAAGGTCATCGCAGCAAGCCTTTGCTATGGAGCTTACTCGCTGTCACCCAACACAACCATCCTAGGGTTTTCCTGCTACGCAACGTGACTTCTACAGTCTGCTGTGGCCTCTCTCTTTCAGCCCCACTCTGTTTACAAGGTACTTCAGCCTTTACCTAGAATCATTAACAATGGAAAAAGACCTCCAAGATTCATCCAGTCCAACTGTCAGCCCCACACCACTCTGCCTAGTAAACCATGTCACGAAGTGCCACATCTATGCAGTTTTTTAACACCTCCAGGGAAGGAGGCTCCACCACTTCCCTGGGCAGCCTGTTCCAATGCTTGACTGCTTTTTCAGTAAAGACACTTTTTCTAATATCTAGTGTAAGCCTACTCTAGCATGACTCGAGGCCTTTTATTCTCATACTGTTACTTAGTGCTTGGGAGAAGAGACCAGCACACACCTTCCTACATCCTCATTTCAGGCAGTTGTAGAGAGTGATAAGATCTCAGCCTCTTTTTCACCAGGCTAAACAATCCCACTTCCCTCAGCAGCTCCTCATAAGACTTGTTCTCCAGACCCTTCACCAGCTCCGTTGCCCTCCTCTGGACATGCTCCAGTAGCTCAGTATCTTTTTTATACTGAGGGGCCCAAAACTGAACACAGTATTTAAGTTGCGGCCTCACCAGTGCTGAATATAGGGACATGATCCCTTCCCTGCTCCTGCTGGCCACAAAACCAGTGTCTTCCTTCACTGAAATACAGAATTCACAGTTGAGTCATTCCCCAAAAAAAACCCCAGATTTCCCATCCCCCCTGATTTCACATCAGTTAGGCTTTTGATTTAAAGTGTTTGGGCATAAAATTGTGATTTCTTGTGGCATTTCTGGGTATCTTCTCTGTATCTTGAACCTCCCAGATAACCTGAAACCTTTTCCAGGTTGTATTGATTTACAATACAAGGAGACAAAAAATAAGGCACCAATGAAATATCCCTTGAACTGTGGTTGCCCTGTCACTTAAGGATATTGTTTTGTGTCCCTAATAAGTCTGGGCAGTCATTCTTTATTAAAATCATTGACTTCAATGTCAGTGCATGGCACTTACTGCAGCGATGGAAGGTTTGGGGATGAGAAGACTAGAGAGGTTATAGGGAGTGTACTGAAACCACCAAATGCCACTAAAATTAAACTATTCCTTGTTTTTTGGCAGTGGCATCCATATCTTCCAAGTTACATGGCTTTCTGCCTCTGATTCCCTTCCAAATCCAGATTGCCCACCAAAAAGAGCAAACCAAATAGGTCAAGAGCAAATATTTGAGGCCAGCTTCTGTGAAACCTCTAACAGAAGTCTCCACTGCAAATGATGTCAGAACACCAGCAGGAGATAAATGGGCCGATGTAAACTTTATTAAAGCTGTTCATAAGAGAAGGCAACATAAAGGAGATAAACCTAGAGCCATCAAGCAAGAGACAGAACTCATTGTCTGCAAAACAAAGCCTAGGAAACCCTCAGGGCATATAATGTACCTATTGAGCTAGTACAGTAAGTGTAATACGGCAAATGTGCAGTGATGTAGAACTACAAATTAGCCAGGCAACATGGCAAAAGATTCTGTCACTTTTATAGTAGTAACAGAATGTAATACATTTGGACATAACCTCATACCATGACACACAAGCAAATTTCTACCTCATATATAATTCAGGACCACGTAATATGGATGACTAAAATTACCATCATAATCAAAAGCATCTCAGAGAAGGAAAAATCCAACTATTCAAGCAATCTGTTCCAAAGAATCCCAGAAAACTAGTGACAGCTGACTGTTATAATCACCATTATGAAGGCCAGGGGATGATGGCTTATCAAATCCCCAAATATGATGGCATTACTTTCATGGCAATTCAAGGATTAAAATGCTGATTTTCTACTTTAAAACCTTACTGATGTGAATCACGATGAAGTTGTACTTCTGAGAGAAAGAAAATGGAAGAATTTAGCATGTATTTTGTGTGAGGACTCTTACTTCTGTCTTAAAGAAAAACACAGATGCATGCATTAGACATATCATCAGAGAAAAGCAGAAGTTTCACCATTATCGTTAGACTCAATACGCTAACTTTGGTCCTTTCAGGCACAGAAAAAGAAATAACCTTGAAAAATGACTTTAAAAAGTGTTGGTAAGTACCTACAGTATAAGATGACTAAGACTAATCTACCACATAATATCCCCTTGAGTTCTTGGTTCGGAATTTCAATTAAGGCATATATAGTGGGGCTCCCCTTTGTCTGCTATAGCCAGGTGCCAAAACTTTGTGATGAAATTACTTCATTTATGTTTCTACATATGTCAGAATTTTGATCAAACTTTCAAAAATTTTTTGCAGCTCAAAATTTCAATTCACTCTGTCTGCACAAGAACTTAGGAAAAATCAGTCTGGTTTCCAATATAACAGACCTGGAGAAGAGGGCTGAGGGGAGACCTCATTGCTCTCTACAACTACCTGAAAGGAAGTTGTGGAGAGGAGGATGCTGGCCTCTTCTCCCAAGTGACAGGGGACAGGACAAGAGGGAATGGCCTCAAGCTCCATTTAGGCTGAACATTAGGAAAAAAATTTTCACAAAAAGGGTCATTGGGTACTGGCAGAGGCTGCCCAGGGAGGTGGTTGAGTCACCTTCCCTGGAGGTGTTTGAGGGATGGGTGGACAAGGTGCTGAGGGGCATGGTTTAGTGTTTGATAGGAATGGTTGGACTCAATGATCCGGTGGGTCTCTTCCAACCCGGTGATTCTATGATTCTATGACCTCTCTTCAGTAACTCGTCACATCATACCATACTCTGTGCACAGAACTGCACTTTTGTTCCAACAGTTTTTGACAGCTAAGCTTGCAAGCCATGGTTTCCTTTATGCACGATATCTCTTCTATTGCCTGCAGTTCATGGTTGCTATTTAGCTACGGAGAACATCTACGGATCAAAAATACGTACCTATAGCAAGCAAATACACTGACTGATGCCCTTGGCATGCACATCCTTACTACCTTTAAGCTATCCTGGCTTGCGTATGACCTTTTGAACAAGAATAAGATAGTTCACACGTGTGTGTAAGTGTATATGAAAATATATGTAGACATATATCATGGAATCATAGAATCATAGAATAACCAGGTTGGAAGAGACACACCGGATCATCGAGTCTGTACATCTACACGTACAGGTACTATAGAGATCTGCAAGCTGGTACAGGTCAGGTCATGCTCAAGTAGTCCACTGACTGCTGCCTGTTTTTATTGGCATGTCAGCATGAGAATTACAGAGCATTCATCAATCTGATAGAAGAACCCTGAAACAGCTGACAGTTTCTATCTCACTCATCCAGTCTGTGGTTTTAATCTCTTTTATTTTTAGGCCCTGCACCCACTGTTCTTCCTCTCATCTAAATTCTTGATATTCTCTGCCTCTGCACTACGCACCTAATTTCTCTCTTGATCCAAAACCTACCCTGTACAAAAGGGTTCCCACTGAAGCACCAAGGACATGAATGCCTAGACTTTGGTGAGACCTGCAGCTGGGAAAGCAGGGGCTTAGCCTGTTTGGTGTTTTGCCTGCACTATGCAATTGCCTCCAATAAAGACACTTCCAGAACAAAATTATTAACTAAAGAAAATGCTTGGCATTGGTTGAACAATGGGACGAATAACAACACTTTTAAAATGCAGGTAGACTTGCACTGGCAAGAGATGCAGACAGGGTGGGAGCTGGGGGGGAGCTGTTTCTTTGCGGGGCAACGCTATTTTATGCCCAGTTAAAAAATGGTGAACAACAACCTGTAGGTCCAAAGCTGTCTCCAGTGGGTATGTTTTATACCTTCACTGCATCTTCTTCTCACTGAAAAGAATTCCTACCTATCTCCAATATATTTGCACACCATCTTCTTCTGATAATTTTTTCCTTTTGAATATCTAAGCATTGACTGTTACTAAAACTAGGAACATTGTTCTAGAACACATTATTTGGTAGTTTATTTTACTCTGAAAGTAAGCTATTTGAACTTTGGATTTACTAAAAATGCAGTCTCCATCACTTGATAATTTTCATATTCCATTTTATAATTTTGCCTGATTTTGACTGGAATTGCAGATCTAATAAAAAAAAAAGAAAACTTTTGGTAAGAAAAAAATTAAAGCCTTTGCAAAATTTAATACCTCTACTTTTTTTTCTGTAATTTATATGCCATCACTCTAAAATACCTGTTAATAATAGTTGATTTATAAAATAGTTAATCTTAAATTACCACTTTCAGTTTTCCTCATTTGTGCACTAATTCCTTCAATAAGCTCATGTGATTCTAGGCAAACTAAATATAGCCTGCAATTCAAATGGATATTTTAGTGAGCAAGAGATACACTCTTAATTTCGGCTATTACATTCTCTATAATGCAGGTTCTTACGGATAGTTACATAGTGTTGCGTTTAGTCTTCTCTAGCTGTTTTTTGGAAGGTTTAGTTAATGTGGTTTTTTTGATGAAAAATATTATTTCACATTTTTAAAATAAGCTCTTCAAATTTATTAATTATTCCGCTAATCTTTTGTTTAAATTTTGACAACTGAGGGCTTATTAGATCTTCCAGTCATAAGTAAGTATTAACTTATTCTACTTATTTATGACTGAAACTCCTTAAGCAAGAATTCTTACTAATCTTTTAAAAAAAATCTCAAAACCAGTTGCTCTAACTTCCATTGTTATTACAGCTGGGGAAAAAAAAATATTGCTTGAGCAGAACTTTTCCATTAAAATGTTGTTGCAAGCTTTATGGATAGCAGGAAACTTATTTACGTTATTAATTCTAGATTTTTTATCTCAGGGGCATATTGTCACTTTCAGAAGAGAAATCTTTATACTTTAAATATTTAATCTCAGAAATTTCAGTCTTCCCATTTTAATTAAACCCCACAAACTTTTAAAAAGGTTTAAGAAAAAGCATCTGTGCCTTCGCATTCTTTACATGTTGTCCAAATTTATTTGTAAGTGCAACTTAATGATTTTTGCATTAACACCATTATTGTGCTCTCCTAAGCTGATTTTCCACAGATTTATGTGCTTGGACATCATCCCTGAGGAACTTCCATTTACTCATACGATTTTCAGTCCTCACTGCAGTGATGATCACAGGAAGCCTTCCCAGTTATTTTGCTCTAAGGGCATTCTTATCACTGAGAGCTACCACCCTGAGTTTCCCACCAGCTGTAACCTTTCCTGCCTGTGTGGAAGCAAGCTGATAGTCTCCTACTTTTTCTCCAAGCCCTTTCTTCCTTTTTAAAATCTGACTGAGAAGTAGCTATGCTAGTTGTCTTCTTCAACAGTCTGGTATGATCTTACCTTGCCTGCCAATGATTGCAGCATCTGTCCTGCAGTCATATCACATTCTGTTCTCAGTTTCCCACTTTTTTATCTCAAAACTTGTTTTAGTTGTGTGATCGTATTTCTGTGTTTCTTCCACATTGCTCTAACACTTAAAATACTTAAATAAAATACTTATTATTATAATACTTAAGAACCTCTGCAGCAGAACTCTGCTGTTTCCTTTCTCATTGTTCTTAATTAACACCCAGTCCTACATTTTGCTGTTTACATCTTCCCAATCTCCCACATTAATTTCTTTCAGGTGTCCAGGAGGATCTCCGTCTCCTTTGATCCATTCCAGGAAGTCCTTGCTGGGCTCTTCATGCTTATTATTTCTGTTATCCTGTTCTAAATAACTTACAACCTTACACAAAGGAAAAAAATCAAGACTATTTGTTCCAGACAACCAGATCTAAACCTGCAGTATGTTACAGAAATGCTGGCTGTATCTTTAGTGTTCACCCCTCCACCAGCCAGCAGCCAGGGGAACCCTACTATACACTCAATACCAACAACATCAGTTGAACTTCCTTTATTCAGGAAGGGTGGCAAACAAGGAGACAACATAATCACCGGGCATGCAATTACTAGTGCCACCTAACTGTTCAGATCCCAAGCTTGCTGCACATGACTTCCTTTATATACCACATATATTATTCTTTCCAGCATATGCATTCTGCTTGAGAAACTGTCAGCCTCTGGCCTGGACAGGCGCACACTCTCCTGGGTGGAAAACTGGTTGGCTGGAGGGCCCACAGAGTGGTGGGAAATGGTGTTAACTCCAGCTGGAGGCCAGTGACAAGTGGGGTTCCCCAGGGCTCAGTGCTGGGTCCAGCCCTGTTCAATGTCTTTATCAATGACCTGGATGAAGGCATCGAGTGCACCCTTAGCAAGTTTGTGGATGACACTAAGTTGGGTGGAAAGTGGATCTGCTGGAGGGTCGGGAGGCTCTGCAAAGGGATCTGAACAGGCTGGACCGCTGGGCAGAGTCCAATGGCATGAGGTTTAACAAGGCCAAATGCCGGGTCCTGCACTTGGGGCACAACAACCCTGTGCAGCTACAGACTAGGAGAAGTCTGGCTGGAGAGGTGCCTGGAGGAGAGGGACCTGGGGGTGTTGGTTGACAGTGACTGAACATGAGCCAGCAGTGGCCCAGGTGGCCAAGAAGGCCAATGGCATCTTGGCTTGGATCAGAAACGGCGTGACCAGCAAGTCCAGGGAGGTTATTCTCCCTCTGTACTCGGCACTGGTGAGACCGCTCCTTGAATCCTGTGTTCAGTTCTGGGCCCCTCACCACAAGAAGGATGTTGAGGCTCTGGAGCGAGTCCAGAGAAGAGCAACAAAGCTGGTGAAAGGGCTGGAGAACAGGCCTTATGAGGAACGGCTGAGAGAGCTGGGGGTGTTTAGCCTGGAGAAGAGGAGGCTGAGGGGAGACCTCATTGCTCTCTACAACTACCTGAAAGGAGGTTGTAGAGAGGAGGGTGCTGGCCTCTTCTCCCGAGTGACAGGGAACAGGACGAGAGGGAATGGCCTCAAGCTCCACCAGGGGAGGTTCAGGCTGGACGTTAGGAAAAAAAGTCACAGAAAGTGTCATTGGGCACTGGCAGAGGCTGCCCAGGGAGGGGGTTAAGTCACCTTCCCTGGAGGAGTTTAAGGGACGGGTGGATGAGGTGCTGAGGGGCATGGGTTAGTGTTTGATAGGAATGGTTGGACTCGATGATCCGGTGGGTCCTTTCCAAACTAGTGATTCTGTGATTCTGTGCTCTCCCCCGGGGCCCGGGGAGCATCCCCGCCGTGCAGCGGGCGGTGCGCTGTCTCTGCCCGGGGGCGGGGACGGCGGGAGGAGGAGCCGGTGGGCGGGCGGGTTTCCTGGCCGGGAGGCGCGGGCAGGTCGGAGCGAGCTTGTCCGGGAGAGGCTGCCCCGCTCGGCATGGCCGGCCGGCTCGGCCGCGGGGTGCTGCGGGGCAAGCGGGGCCGGGGCTGCGGCTGCGGCGGGGGGGCGGCGCTGCTGGCCCTGGGGCTGCTGGCGGCCGCCGCTTGCCTCGCCTGGCGCCGCGCCCCGCCGGCTCCCGGCGCCGCCGAGCGGCTGCGGAGGGCGGTGTACGAGAAACCCGCGGCGGGGCCGGGGGCGCTGGGCGAGCTGGGCCGGGCGGCGCGGCTGGAGCTGAGCCCGGCCGAGCGGCGCCGCCAGGAGGAGAGCATCCGCCGGCACCAGATCAACATCTACCTGAGCGACCGCATCTCCCTGCACCGCCGCCTGCCCGAGCGCTGGCACCCGCTGTGAGTACCCGCCCCGACACCTGCCGAGCGGCGCCCCGGGGGTGGCTCCGGTCGGCTCCGAAGGGACCTTGAAGATGATGGAGCTGCGGTGCCCGCTCCTCTGCGGGCACAGGAGGGTTCGGTGCCGGAGAGTCGCGGCACAGCTGTAGCTCGCTCACGAACTCGGTGGAGGGTGCTAAATCATAGAATCACCAGGTTGGAGAAGACCCATGGGATCATCGAGTCCAACCGTTCCTATCAAACACTAAACCATGCGCCTCAGCACCTCGTCCACCCGTCCTTTACACCCCTCTAGGGAAGGTGACTCAACCCCCTCCCTGGGCAGCCTCTGCCAGTGCCCAATGACCCTTTCTGTGAAAAATTTTTTCCTAATGTCCAGCCTGAACCTCCCCTGGTGGAGCTTGAGGCCATTCCTTCTCGTCCTGACCCCTGTCCCTTAGGAGAAGAGGCCAGCACCCTCCTCTCCAATATTTGTCAGCTGTATTATGCTTCCCGGACTTAAGCTTTGCTTGTGTCCCACTGTCTTATGCCACACGGTATAAAGTAGATTGTTTTATCATCAGATTTACCAGGAACGGCATAGAAATGCTCTCAGAGAGGCGTAGCGTTCTTCTAAACTGGGACTTGCTTGTTCCTGGATACTTACTTGCCGGGACAATTTAGAAGTGACATTTACGTTTATGATGCTACTGCCAGATGAATCATAGAATCACCAGGTTGGAAAAGACCCATTGAATCATTGAGTCCAACCATGAAGGCACTAGCAATTCTAACTGAGGACTGGAGACTGCTTCCTGAGCCGATTCTAGCTTACAAGCAACAGTTCAGCATAGTCCTGACATCAGTTCTGCACAGCAGATTTGACTGTATGATCAGTTGTAGCCTAACGGAAATACTTAGCTTAGCTGAGTGGTTCATCTTTGTGGGCTTGCCCTGTGAGTGAGCAGCCTGCCAGTGAGAGGACCCTCACCACAAGAAGGATGTTGAGGCTCTGGAGCGAGTCCAGAGAAGAGCAACGAAGCTGGTGAAGGGGCTGGAGAGCAGGTCTTATGAGGAGCGGCTGAGAGAGCTGGGGTTGTTTAGCCTGGAGAAGAGGAGGCTGAGGGGAGACCTCATTGCTCTCTACAACTACCTGAAAGGAGGTTGTGGAGAGGAGGGAGCTGGCCTCTTCTCCCGAGTGACAGGGGACAGGAGTGACAGGGGACAGGACGAGAGGGAATGACCTCAGGCTACACCAGGGGAGGTTCAGGCTTAACATCAGAAAAAATTTTTTCACAGAAAAGGTCTTTTGACACTGGTAGAGGCTGCCCAGGGTGGTGGTTGATTCACCTTCCCTGGAGGTGTTTAACGGATGGGTGGGTGAGGTGCTGAGGGGCACGGTTTAGTGATTGATAGGAATGGTTGGACTCGATGATCTGGTGGGTCTTTTCCAACCTAGTGATTCTATGATTCTGAGTGGATTAACCAAAAACAGGTATGTGCCTTCAGCCAAAGGGGTCAGGACAGAGCCATGGTTGCAGAGTCCTCTTCTTTGTTTAACCTGAGCTTGGCTTCAGCCAGCGTATTCCATTACAACAAGGTTGTATGGTTTGGTAGCAAAGAGCTGTGCACTCACTACATGTCACTGCGTCCTGTCCAGTATTTCACCCAGCTCTTGTTGCAAGTGATAAATCTAAAGCATGAATCTCTCAATGGCTCTCCAAAACATCGTGATGCCAGTGCAAAGCCTTTTTATCATAAATTTAACTTTGACGGTAGACTTGTTTTTCTTAGTTATCTTTTTTTTCGCCCCTTATAAGCAGTCTATAGACCATAGACTGAAAAGGACCATTTTAGTTGTTTTTCTATAGCAAGAATTTAAGTCATTTCAACAAATTATTTTTGACTCCTGCCATTTCTCTCAGACAGGATTTTGGAGGAAATGGGGGATCACAGCTATTTAACAGGGGACATTATAGATGGAAGGGGAGATTCTTGAAATGAAAATAATGTAATTAGATGGATTTTGCTACAGTGACGCAGCCATTCTGGTTTGAATATTTGGATGTTGTAATGACATCATGTATCCAAAAGGATTATAAAGCGTTAGTGACATAATCTCAGAGATAGTTGCCTTCTGAGGCTGGGGTGGTGCTATACTGTTGTAGTAACTGCTGGCAGGTGCTTCATGCCTTTTCACACAGTTAAATCTAAATTGTGGCAGAAACATTAGACAACATCTATCCAATTCACACAGCAAATGTGAAAAAAAGCTTCCCCTAAAGGCAATTTTGTAACGAAGTTGTTAACTACCACTCTTAACAAGGAAGACTATATAAGAGATTGAAGTAAAAAGAAATGTATCAAAAAATATCACCAACCCTGTAGCGACAGAAAATTCATTGCTCTTCAGTGGAAAATTAGAGGCTAGACAGGCTGAAAAGTTAAATCTAGGAAAAAATGATTTAGTTTATTTTAAGGTTGGTAATCCTTTGGGTGATGAGTGGGGCTACAATGGTAGGAAATAAGTAGTAATGGTAAACTTCAGCTGTCTACAAAAATGGTGTGAAGGCTAGATTTTAGATGTGATCAATGAGAAGCAGTTTTGATACATGAAGACCAGCAGATGACGAACCAGAGAACTATGTGCTCACAAGCCCTGTATTTTTTCCAGGCGTACTGTTTACAAACTGTGGTTAGGAAAAGAATTAGTAGCAGGTAGGTGGCTGTGATCTATTGAGAAAGAGTCAACTTGGCTTTTGTCAGGTATAATGCGTGTCACAAACCTATTGGAGGTCTTTGAAGGTCATAATTGTATGGATGAGGAAGTGTATTCTCAGTTCGAGGATTTTGATCAGTTCCTTAAACAGCTGTGAAATGAGTTAATATTCCTTGCATTTATAAATAACTGGATAAAAGCTAAGAAGCACTTTTTTTTTTTTTTAAGTAGTGGAATGTCACTGGTAAAGTTGCACAGAAATCTGTTGGATCTGTGTTGGATCCAATGCTGTTCAATGTGCAGCATGGCTTCCATAAAGAAATGATTAATTTATATCTCTTCAGCCTGAAAGACAGGCAGATCTCCTGCTGAGCCACTGCAATTCTGGGTTGATGCATGAAGTACATAAAACAAATTCTGCCACCTCCTTGTTCCAAAAATCCATTTACTGTAAAGCATAATGAAGCCCACGTACTAGAAAATTTAAATCAAGTATTCATGAGATATTAACAGATACTTCTTGGAGACTTTATTCTGGGCTATGGGCTTTTGTTTCGGCATATTCTTGCATATGTGGAGGCGAGTCTGGAAATTTTAGATGGGACGATGAAAGAAATAGAAATAAAGAGGCAACATCCTCACCGTCTGGATGCCCCGCTTCACAGTTTAACCTTAATGCCCTCTCACAACTCATCAGCGAACCTGCTTTCTGGTTGTGAATTTGTGAAAATCACAAACATTTGAGTCAGGTAAAAGCTAGAATTTTGCGAATAAGATTGAGAATATCTGAACCAGTAAGCCTTTAAACATTGTCTGCAAAATTATGGATAAATGATGTAACTTTATCAGAAACTGATGATAAAACCCTTGCCACTGCTGCATGTTGCACATCCTGGAGCTGCTATTTGACCAGAAACGTGGCAACAGTTGTTTGCAAATACATATGTCTAGTAATAGTGTATAGAACACAAGAATAGTTTGACTGAGATTAGTCCCCAGAATAAAGCGTTTTTTGATGGTATTTAACTAAGGATCATATTATTTACTTTATTATGATGATTCTTCAAATAAGTGTTTCTTCTGCTAATATATTCCTGCCAATGTAAATAGTCAGGAGACCTTTTTTTCTTGTTCATATAGACTGTTGTAACATGAATTTCTGAGAACTGTTAAAACATGGGCTTGGAGGACTCAACTTCTGTTGTTTCGTTTAAACAGTTCCTGCTTCCTTTAACTGTCTGCACTTGAGGTTAGCAAGTCATATGTTTCATCATATGCAACCTCTGTAGTTTTATAGGTGTCTATAATTGTGTATGCATGTATATATATGTACCTTAATGCATACATAGATGTATATAAATATATCCATTTAAATGTACATATAAACAAATCAAATATGTATATAAGCAAACTATAAAAAAACTTTTTTTCATATAATCTTCTGCATAAGAAAATAAGGAAATTACTAACAGGTGATATGGTTTGTACAAGGCTAGGAGTGAAATATGTTGTAGGGTCAGAGAATGACAGATGTTGGAAGGAACCTGTGGGGTGCCTAGTCCAACCTTCTGTTTGAAGCAGACCAACTTCAGCGTTGCCAGGGGCCATCCTTGTCCTGTCAAATTTGGAAAGTCTCTAGGGATGGAGATTCAACAGCCTCTCTGGGCAACTCTTTCAAGGCTGTATCACTGCCACAGTGAAATTTCTGCAATTTCCCTGCAATCATGGTTTCCATTTTGCCTCCCAATGTCTACCCAACTTAAGTTTATAAACACATGGGAAGCAACAGTTATAACAGGTCTAAACTAAACAAACAACCTTCATCAGACGTTAACTTACTGAGGGACCTGTGGGGGTGGATGCCCTCTAAGTGCAGTAGGATGAGTTCTGAGCTGTGCGTTTTGGCCACTGCTGCTCTTTCTTTCCCCCTGCACAGCCACATTCCACTTAGCCGTGCTTCTTGTCGTGTGCTCATTTTACAGGACTGCAGGGTTTGGCAGACAACTGATAGGGTCTCTTAGACAATCTTATACAGTTTATTACAACGTTTAAGGAATACTTTTCCAGTTTTTCTGCTTGGGTTCTTGAGATTAAGGATTGTTCTCAAGTATTGTTCCTGATTTTAGACGTCCTACCTTTTTGTTTTCTTTCTGTATTTCTCACAGCAGGAGTGTGTTGCACATTTATTTCAGGGACAATTTCTCTAAAATTGCACCAGCCTTCTTTTGGCTGTCTCTTGTTACTTGGTGCTTTTATGCCAACTCAGCATTTTATGTTGTCTAGAATCAGCTCTTGGGGTTTATTTCACTTGTCCTTGCATGTGAATGGATTTGTATTTCCTTTATTTCCTTACCTGGCAAATGATTTTGAGAAGCCGTACAAGCCCACATAAGTACCTAAGTACCTGTATGCGTGTGTGTGTGTGTGTATATATATATATGAGGAACGGCTGAGAGAGCTGGGGGTGTTTAGCCTGGAGAAGAGGAGGCTGAGGGGAGACCTCATTGCTCTCTACAACTACCTGAAAGGAGGTTGTGGAGAGGAGGGAGCTGGGCTCTTCTCCCAAGTGACAGGGGACAGGACGAGAGGGAATGACCTCAAGCTCCGCCAGGGGAGATTTAGGCTGGACATTAGGAAAAATTTTTTCACAGAAAGGGTCATTGGGCACTGGCAGAGGCTGCCCAGGGAGGGGGTTGAGTCACCTTCCCTGGAGGGGTTTAAGGCACGGGTGGACGAGGTACTAAGGGGCATGGGTTAGTGTTTGATAGGAACGGTTGGACTCGATGATCCGGTGGGTCTCTTCCAACCTGGTTATTCTATGATTCTGTGATTCTATATATATAAAAGTATCTGTGTATGTACAAGTAGATATATATATATAAATGCTTAATTTTCTGTCTCCATCATTTATGCCTATTGTATTATTATATTTTTTGAGATGTTTGACTTAAGATTAACAATCTTGCACTAATATTTTTTTTATCTTTCAAAACTCCTTTTTCTATCTGGTCACGGATTTGAAGGTGATTCTTTTACAGTCTTGCTCGCTACCATGATTCATTTTGTTTACTGGCTTGTAAATACCACATTAGGTAGGCGGCTCACCTGACAGTATCTTGCTAGCAAATTGCCAGTATACTCCTTGAGATGAGATTTTGGTCCCTATTCTGCTCCAAAAAATCATGTCTTCTGGTTTTGATGGGCATGCAGCTCCTACCAGCAGTTTTAACCTGACCCTGCTCGAGGAAATGGCACAGCAGCTGGGTGTTTCCTCCCCAGCCCTCCGCAGCTGCCTGGCTACACCCAGAAACTTCTCTTTCATCTGTTATCTAAAGGTGAAGTGACTGCAGACACTGCTTTTTTTCGCAGTGTGTATAGTAGAAGTAAACTCTTTGGAGTACTTCTTTGCAGGAGCTTAGCTTTGCCAGTGCATCTCTTCCCTCTGAGCGCCCGGCTGATTGCACGCTCTGTGCCCAGGGCTTGCTTTGGTGTAGGGATTCCTATGCTTTACGTTTGATCATTCATTTGTTTAAAATACTTATGTGTGCTTTGCTTTAGTAGTTTTGTAACACTGTGGTCACTGGTTCTTTTGGGTTTTGTTTGTTTTCTGAGCTTTTCATAGAATCATAGAATAACCAGGTTGGAAGAGACCCACCGGATCATCGAGTCCAACCATTCCTATCAAACACTAAACCATTCCCCTTAGCACCTCATTCCCCTTAGCACCTTTTCTGGAATAGATAATTGGTTACAGTTAACTACATTAATCATAATACCGTTTAGTTGTTATTTCATTCTAAGTTGGTGGGATTTCTTGTATTTATAACCAGGCTTTAGACCTGTAAAGCAGGTGTTCTCTAGGACACCTCATTCCTCCCTCATACAGTTAAGCGATGAGTAGTAAATCGGCAGGACTGTTTGGTTTCTTTTCTTTTTAATAAGCCAGGTTGCTTTTTCTAGCAGTATAAAAGAGAGGAATGCTTCCACTAGAGCTTTGGTAGTTAGGGGAATTTACTATTTTCCTTTCCTCTCTTCTGTAAAAATGTGTCACTTCTCTTTGTCATTATGCTTTTGTTCAATAGTCGTCTGCAAACATATTCTGGAAGAGCTCATGTAATTATTTTTTGACCATTTTTCTTTACAACTTCTGTGAGAGATCCTCAGCTTCCTCTGACCTCTAGATGAGCACGTGGTTTTAGCTGATTTCATTTTTGAATGA
Source organism: Phaenicophaeus curvirostris (assembly GCF_032191515.1). Classification (NCBI taxonomy): domain Eukaryota; kingdom Metazoa; phylum Chordata; class Aves; order Cuculiformes; family Cuculidae; genus Phaenicophaeus; species Phaenicophaeus curvirostris. The sequence goes on along the minus strand of NC_091394.1, from coordinate 8,619,545 downwards.
AAAGTTCCTGAAAAAGTTCTCAGATCGGTGATAATAACCACAAGTTATGATTATTTTTTTTTTCTTTATTCAAACAGTGCTTTTACTATGCAGAATTGTCTATAAGGACCAGGTGCATCCATACCCTGCTATTTATCACTAGTGATAGTTACAATAATTTCTTTCAGTTATTATATTACTTTGCAAAATACTTTTGTCTTGAATCAAATTACTCGCATCTATCATCTTCCAGCAGTCCTGGCTGACTGGGGAAGTTCCTCTTGACTGGAGGCTGCCTGATGTTGTACCTGTTTACAAGAAAAGTCAGAGGGAGGACCCAGGAAACTACAGGCCTGTCAGTCTGACCTCAGTGCCAGGGAAAGTCATGGAACAGGTGATCTTGAGTGCTGTCACACAGCACATGCAAGAGAACCGGGCGATCAGGCCCCGTCAACACAGGTTCACAAAAGGCAGGTTGAAGCTCTGGAGTGAGTCCAGAGAAGAGCGACGAAGCTGGTGAAGGGGCTGGAGAACAGGCCTTATGAGGAGCAGCTGAGGGAACTGGAGAAGAAAAGGCTGAGGGGAGACCTTATTGCTCTCTACAACTACCTGAAAGGAGGTTGTAGAGAGGAGGTTGCTGGCCTCTTTTTCCCAAGTGACAGGGGACAGGACAAGAGGGAGGTTCAGGCTGGATATCAGTAAAAAAATTTTTACAGAAAAGGTCATTGGGCACTGGAACGGGCTGCCCAGGGAGGTGGTTGAGTCACCTTACCTGGAGATGTTTAAGGCACAGATGGATTAGGTGCTCAGGGACATGATTTAGTGGCAGATAGGAATGTTTGGACTTGATGATCTAAGAGGTCTTTTCCAACCTAGTTACTCTATGATTCTAAAATAAATTTCTGAATATAGATATAGGAATTAGTATGTCTCTGTGCCAATGTTAGGTGCATCCCAGTACCTTGGAAAAAAATTGCAAACGCAAGTAATCATTTGAGCAAAATGAAGACACAGGTTCAAATCAGCAAAATAAAATAAGAATTAATTGGTTTTTTTTTTCCGAAAGGGCACCTGCAGAAATGCCTTGTCATTGGCACATCCAGAATGTGGGCTAGGTAGGAACTGCTAGTGCCTTTTCCTAACAGTTTAGAATTAGAGGACCTATAGATTTCTTAAATTTGTGGATTTTAGGATATAGATGTAGTCCACACTCATCAGCTGACTTCCTAGACAATTTTTTCTTAATGTATTTTTATTCTGTCTTAAATTAGCTTTTTTTTTTTAAATGTCTTTGCAAATGTTTTCTTCTATTTCAAACTTCCCAGCTTGCTTGCTTTCTTCTCACAATATTTTTATACTAGCCAGTGCAGCCCTTAATTATCTCAAGTGTTAACGCAGTGTTTGGCAGCCTGTCTTGTCAAGACCTTATTGTCAGTGCAAGAATCATCAAATAATCTGGAAAATCATTTCACAGTCTAGCTAGCATTTGTTTTCAAAGACTTGATCGTATCCTGGTGTTGTAGACTGAGCTATATCCTGTTGGGCTCTTTCCAAACGAGATTTTGTTTCAGACACAATTTTGGGAGCCTTTTCCTGGGCTGCTGGTCTAGGAGCAGGTGATGGAAAAGTGTGGGCCAGAATTGCTTTGACTCATGCTGCTTACGTGTTCCAGCCTTGCCCTGAATAATTCAGCCATTCCAGTGGTTATCAGCACTTTGCTGCTATCTTGTTTGCTAATTGGACCAAGACACACCTTATGTAAATGTTAGCACCTTTTTCTGTAGTATCTGAACATGTGTGGTGTAGTTGTGCAAAACCAGGTGCAGCCTTTCCATGCTCAGGTAAAACTTTTTTTTTTTTTTAAATAATATATTTTTTTTAAGAAAAAAAGCAAGCCAAACAGAACTGACAGTTTGTTCAAGGTAGTTTTATGCCAGAAAATAAATTAACATGGGTAGGTTTGGGAGGAGTCAGTAATAGTCTGATTTATCATATCCTTTAATTCCACTGGAAATGTTGCACTTCTGTGTCCTAGGTTTTGATGTAATAAGGCTGCATTGCTTTTGCCTCACGGCTGGATTTTATCCATTGGTTGCTCTCCCCTAAGGAAGGGTGAGGAGCAGCTCTTCAAACGCATGTTCAGCTTGGAGCAGCTACCATGGCCTTAGTAACTCTGCAGGGTGACACAGAAACCAGCGCTGGGACCCATTCACACTGCTGAGCTTGGGATGTTTGTGTGATTGACCTGCTGAATCCTGAGATGCTGCTGGGAGTGGGAAGAGAAGGACCCCAGCACTACCTTGTCCTCTGCTGTGGCTTTGGGCAGGTGGGAGGAGGAGAAGTTTTCTTTCAAGTGAAGATTTCTGGCAGACCCCTGAGTTCACATGTTCTCCTGTGCGGTTCATAGAGTGGGAAGTGACAAAGGTGAACTTGTATCGAGATGCTCATTCGTCAGCTGTCTTTACTTACAGCCTACAAAATGCTGCATTAGACCACACCTCTTACTAAAAGGGCATCTCCTGGTTAATTGAATGTACTAACCCTGTTCAAATTAGGAAGAGAAAAGAAGGTAACATTGAGAGGTGGCATGTTTATGCCCCACCATAACGAACCCAGCAAGCTTAGCTCCTAGCCCACTATGTGCAACCCAGCCTGAAGCAGAGTCCTGGCCGTGTTTGCAGTGGTGGTGCGTATATGACAATGTCGTGTACTGTAGCCATATAAATCAAGTTAAATACAGCAGCGACACATGCTGTTTTTAACTTCCTGAGAGAAGCTACAGACTCTTTAACTTTATGTATTTTCAGGCATTCATAATGAAACTCCAAAAGCAAAGCTTAAACATTTCAGCAGTCTCTGTTTTGGTTTTGTGGATTGCTGAAAAGAATTTTAGTGTCTTGATTGTCAGCACACACTTTTTTCCATTAAAAATATTGCAGTATGTTATTTCTAAAAGAGAAGTATACCTTTAGAAAGCAGGAAATAATTTGAGGCAATTTTATCCTTAACACATCTTTGAAAATTCGCAGAACGTTTCATATTTTTTCTTTAGAATTTGAGTAACTTGGTGCATAGCATGTACAATTTGGAGATTAAAAATGTGTTTTCTCTTGCGGTATTGTCATTGAAGTTGTGGTGAGAGTCTTGTATGAAAGTATGTCAGCAACCACTCCTAATTAACTCATGGCATCATGCCCAGTGTGCACACATTCATGTGCTCTCTCCCGGTGTATAGATACGCATCTCTAAGAGAGAATCTGCTCTTTACAGTGAAATAAATTAAGTGATTATACTAATTGACACAAATGTTCTCTAAAAGAGGCCATTTAATTTTGTTTAGGCATTTCCTGACTGATGTCTCCTTAGTTTCTAATAAATAACCTATTGTAAAACTTGTTAGCAGAAGATTTTGTAGTGTAGTAGATGCCAAAGTTAAATAATTAAACTTATCAGCTGTATAGTCTGTTTGACTGCGACTTGCAAGTGCAGTGTGAAAATGTGAAATCAAAGCCCCACAGGAGTATGGATGTGTGATGATACACCTTTATGCACTTCTCTTCAGCTTCCATTTTGTGGAGGCAGGTGTTTGAGTAGGTACTGTAAGGAAAGATCCAGGAAAGATGGTACATAGTAAACTTTTTTTAAGTTTGTGTTCAGGCACAGCATTATTCTCTCTCCCCCTGTCTTGGAATTTGAAGATTCATGGCTGAATGCAATTCAAATTTTATAAAAGTAGGTGTTTATTTCGTTAAACATTGATAAACAGTTGCTGTGTCTTTAGGCACTTCTTGTTTTATACCTGTCTTTTAAGCTGCCGTGATCAAGCAGGAGGATTCCTAGAACATCCACTCAGTGTGGCTGGGAGGTTGTTAAGCAGGCTGTGTTTTCTTTTGGTGCAACTCTGCTGTGCACAAATCCTCTGCTTGAGCATTTTCTAATGGGTCTGAAGAGAACAGGAGCCATCGGAGGGCAGAGGCTGAGATGATGTTTCTCCTTTGCGTTGTGCTACCCGTTATAGTTGTTATCTATTACATATCAGTGTTTTTCAGTGAAATCCAAATACTGTTTAAAACATGCCTTGTTTTGTTGGCTTTGAAAAAGCTGCTCACATGCGCTAGTAATTTTTTTTTCTCTTGTTGACTGATACTGGTATCTGGAAACTTTTTCCTAAATCAGCTTGATTATAAATATGTGTACTTTTTCAGCTTGACGATAAATATGTGTACTTTTCTGAAGAAAATGAACCCGCTCAATATGCACGCATTTTTGACTGAAGTGTTTGCGTTTTTTTTAAATATATGTTATTATTATTTATATAAATAGTAAAGTTTCTGTTGTTGAGTAAGATAATGAAAGTAGCGAAGGAATATATTGCACCACAAATGACTATGCTTCTGCATTTATTGTCCATACTTGGAAATGTCATGTTTACAGGCAGCTTATTTCCTCTTGTCTATGTTATATTTTTATGAACTCTTCAGTACTTATGATAACTAGGCTCAAAGGGGTGTGTCAGGCAGTTGGTAGTAGGGACTGTGGATAGTTTCCCATCATTTAACTTCAGCTGCAGAAAAGTTAAGCATCTGCCCTATAGTTAAACCTCTGTGAGCAATAGGGAAGTCTGTCTGTGCTAGATAAATGTCTTAAGGAGACTGTGGTGAATGGTCAGTGGAGATGGAGAATCAGACACGGTGTGAGAAGTTTAGCGAGCAAGCAGCCAAGCAAGCAAACTGCTGGCAAGCAGGCAAGCAAGCCGCAAGCAAGCAAGCAAGCAAACAAGCAAGCTCCTTTATTTCTCAGGTTACATACTTATAGTGTTGTATAAACAACATTTGTCTTTCTAATGAACATGTCCTATTCTGAGCCTAGCTCATTACCTGTGGCCTTTTGCGCGGAAGCTACCTTGACCCTTTACATCCCCGCTTGGCGGAGCATCTTTGGTTTTTGGCTCTTCCAGGCTTGTGAACTTCCTTTTTCAGCCTTTCATACATTAGGTTGGTTCCAATCCACATAGACAGAGAAGCCGCATGTTTTTCCACTAACTCCTGAGGAAACTGAGGTGAATCACCTCTACATTTCTCTTTATGGACGTGCAGAGGCCAGACAGTAAGCTCAAAGACAGCACCTAGCTTTTAGGTGGCTAATGTGAGACGCAATTAATCTTGTCTTAACGTGATACCCTGTATTGGGAAGGGGCTGTGTTACGTGTTTGAGGGTGACACTGAAGAGTTCCTTAGTCAGAAGCAACAAACAGCATGCAGGAATTATAAATATACATTCCCACTCTATGTTAAAACGTAGTTTTGGACTGCTGTCACCTGTTTGTATCGTCCCTGTCATATTAATGACGTGTTGCAATTGATACACGTTTGTTTTTATAAGCCAAAGGGGGAGTGAAATGATTCACTTGGAAAGTAGGAGCTTGGTTACTCGTGTGACACACAGAGAGGAAAATAGTTTGCGAAGGTGAATACAGAAGGATGCACTGCTAAGGTGGTTCTGTTGTAAATAGGAGCTGGGAAGTGGAAAAACTGAGTTATGATCACTGGGCTTTAAGTCAGCTTTCATATTCGTAGTGAGTTGTTTTGAAGGTGGTGTATCTTGTGAAGTGGTTAAGTTTAGTGTTCTTTGGCATGCCCTCTAATTGTTATTCAACAGCAATTCTCAGCATTTCCATTGAAGTGATTAATTCTTTTTTTTTTTATTTATTTTCTTACACTATGATTTTCCCAGTGTTTAAACATTTCAGGTTTGTAGTCTCCCAGGTGCAATTGTTTTTTAAGATTGAGCAAAACTCTTTTGAATTTTCTCTCAAAAGAGAAATATTAAGAAAATTAAGCTTCATTTTATCAAGAATATTTGAGACTACTAGCAGTTGAGATTCCTTCTAATAAGGAATATGTGTCTTGGAAATAATTTCTGAGATAAGCATGCAAATCTGCACAAAAGTCAAATAATTTTATTTTTCTCTCAGGGCAGTGGCCGTGCCAGCCAGCAGCCTGCCCTGCTGCCCTAGTGAGTCACTTCTCTGCTGCCTTCTACCACGAAACTAGTAAATAAAATGCCCTTTTTAGTTTTGGCCTCTTTCTTGATTTCAGAAACCTAAGGAATGTGTACTGTGATATGTCTCGGAGGAGGCTGACCTTTTTCCACGGCGTGGGGTATGCTCATCGAAGGAGGCAGCGATGCACGGTGAATCTCAAACAGTTTGGGGATTGCCTTGCTCTGTGCCAAATTGTTTCCTGTCTCCGGCATGTAATTTTCTGGCAAATCTTTTGAAGTCTTTAATCTATAATTAGGTTTATAAGCCGCTTTAGACCTTTTGGATTTCCTTTTTTAGATAATGGTATGCAACATTATTATTCTGGGCATCTTTCTGATATCTTTTCCAGAGAAAGTTTTCATGTAGTTTTTTAGATTTCTTTCTTTTTCCCTTCAGTTTTCTAAAATGGGTAGGTCAAGATCCTGTTTCCATCAAGAAATGAGCTGAAATTATCTGGTAGAAGTGATTGTGATATACAAGAAGATTTTTTTTCCTGGCAGTGCTGAGCAAAAAATGATTTTTAGTAGGCTACAGTAAATATGTGTTTCTAAATTTGGAATCATACAGTAGGTTTTTCTGCATTTTTTTAGAAAGGTAATTAAAATGTCACTCCTTCTACATGTGTTAAAACATGAACATGAGGCAAAATAAATCACCTCTGTCACCAGCCGTCTGGGTTAGGCAGGTCTCTGTGTAAATGCCCCTGTTTACCTCAGGATGGAAGGGACAGAGAGTTCTGAGCTTCAATCTAGAAGTGTGTGTATATGTGTATCCACCTATCTGTGATTATCTGGATGTATGTATGCATGTATACGTATCCTGTACAATGACCATAGTTGCCTAGCGGTCCCTTCATGTTTGAGAATCAGCCTTCGTGTGCCTCCTCTGCCCAAGTGTCGTTTCTTCTCATTGTTTCCTCATTTTCAGGTGTTTATTACCAAAGTACTCTACTGACTTATCTTTTTTTTTTTTTCCTCATAAGTAATTTAATTTTATGAACATTCATTCGGATTCAAACTTCTTTCTGTGTATCATAGATTTTAATGAATATTGCCTAATCTTTAAAGAAACCTGTAAAAAGTCTTTTTTATTGCAAACACGGCAGCATTAAATAGTCAGTAAATACATCCTCAATATGGTATAGCTAAGCAGTTTTCTTTTAATGTAATGTGTGTTTGGGGAATTTTGTAATTCTAAACTGACCTAACTGATTTTACTGTCATGTTTTTCTCTGATCAGTTCTGGTTTTATTCTTCAGCTCCTCATAGCATAGGTTTTGGACCTAGCAGTCTACAGGAGTATTTCCTTCTGCTCCTTACAAGCCCTGGTGACTCCAGGCAGTAAAATTCAAATAAAATTCAAATACCTCTAAATAATTTCCGTTGTTTTCTAACAAAACTGCTCATACACAATGCTCTAAGAAAAGAGGAGAAATGATAATAAATACTGTAATTATTTTAAAACTCTTTCAGACCAGGGAAATCTTCAACAATCTACACATTTGGCTCAGCTGTAAGTTTCTTGGCGTCCTTATGTTCATTTAGGGAATTTCATATATATGTTTATAGGAAATACATTCTGGAGCTTAATCCAAAGGTTTGCAAACTTCCTGGCTCTCCATAGAGCCAAACCCATGCATTTCTATGTCTGTCTGTGTTTTTTTTCGGAATTCAGTGTTGTATCTTGGCAATTCTGTGGCCTTCCTAAATTATGCTTCAGTGTACATGCGTCTCAGTTCTGTTGCTGGTTTGATTTTTTTTTTCTCTTTATATATTGCTATCCCTTCACAGTTATATTTTTACTGTCTAGCACTTCTTTTCCAAAGCACAAGTTATTGGTAATTTATGCTATTGTTTTTACTACACTTAGGGTTTGCATTTCTTTTTTTTTTTTTTTTTATTCTGTGATATGAGGCAAGTTTTGCCCATTGCTTGTTCTACTATTTGTGGTAATATTGTGCAAAGACAGCTACTGCACATACACCAGACCATAATACATCCTATTATTTTTCATTTTAGATGTTTTTTGGGGTTTATAGAATAGTTTGGGTTGTAAGGGATGTTAAAGACCATCCAATTCCAATCCCTCTGCTATGGGCAGGGACACCTTCCACTAGATCAGGTTGTTCAAAGCCTCATCCAACTTGGCCATGAACACCCCAGGGATGGGGCCTCTATAACTTCTGTGGGCAACCTCTTCCAGTGCCTCACCTGCCCTCACAGGAGAAAAATTCTTCTTAATACCTGATCTAAATCACCCCTCCTTCAGCTTAAAACTGTCACCCCCTTATTCTGTCCCCACACTCCTTTATATAGAGCACCTCCCCAGCTTTTCTATAGGCCTCTTTTAAGCACTGGATGGTTGCCATAAGATCTCCCCAGAGCTTTCTCTTCTCCAGGCTGAACGACCCCACTTCTCTCAGCCTGGGTTCCAGACTTTTAGTCTATGCTGCTGTGGAAATGAGCCTTCAAGAAGAACAGCTTCCTGAAAGTGTTTGCATGACTTCTCTGTGTTCATGCAGTGCTCTTAAAATCCTTTAAATGTTCTTGCTTACAGTTAATAAATAGCATACAAAATATTAATTTGAGAACAGTTTTATGAAAATTAGGAAATGTTTTTGCACTTGTACTAAATGTAATCTGCTCCCTTACAGATGCCGAGAGAAGAAGTATGATTACTATAGCCTGCCAAAAACCTCCGTTGTGATAGCTTTTTATAATGAGGCTTGGTCAACCCTTCTGCGAACTGTTCACAGTGTTCTTGAGACATCCCCAGATATACTTTTGGAAGAAGTTATCCTTGTAGATGATTACAGTGACAAAGGTAGGAAGAATAATTCTAAATAGTGTTGATGGTTGATGAGGTTTTTGTCAGCCAGTCCAGAGGAGAAAAAGAAGTGCTCTTTGGGTAGTATACGATGATCAGAGGGCTGGAACACCTCTGCTGTGAGGACAGACTGAGGGAATTAGGGTTGTTCAGCCTAGAGAAGAGAAGGCTCCAGGGAGACCTTATAGTGACCTTCTAGTACCTGAAGGGGCTACAAGAAAGCTGGGGAGGGACTGTTTACAAGGGCATGTAGCGACAGGACGAGGGGGAATGACTTTAAATTGGAAGGGGGAAGATTTGGATTAGATATTAGGAAGAAATTCTTCATGATAAGGGTTGCCCAGGGAAGTTGTGGATGCCCCCTCTCTGAAAGTGTTCAAGGCCAGGTTGGATGGGGCTTTGAGCAGACTGATACAGTGCGAGGTGTCCCTGCCCATGGCACAGGGGTTGGAACTGGATGATCTTTAATTTTCCTTCTAACCCAAACCATTCTATGATTCTATAACCTACAATCTGGTCAGAGCATTTCAGGTTTCCTAATTTGAGCAAGTGTTGATTGCTCCAAGCTTGTTCTGATGTCTAGGATTGTGAGAGATACCTGGTTATATGTTTTTATTTGAATTGCAGGACACAAAGACAATGCTGGCATTTTTCACCTCATATGAATTGTGTTAATAGTAAAACTTACACATGGAAAAAGTTTTATGTAACATTAGATAGGCACTTAACATTTGGAAATGAATTAGAGAGGCAAATATGAATCACTCAGTTTCTTGGAAGTGATTATGATTTGTGTCCATTTAACTTATGTGCTTTTTCTTGTCCTTTCCTAACACAGACAGCATAGCAGAATCAGAATTCAAAATGCCAATATCTTTAAGGCAGTGCTGTAAATAATATGCTGCTGAAAAAAGGGCTTTCCGTGGCATAATGTAAACCAATTGTTCCAGAATTATAATCTTTCTTTTTTTGTTTGTTTTACTTTTTACAGAACATTTAAAGGAGCCTTTGGAAAACTACGTGGCTGGCTTACGCAAGGTGCGTCTTATCCGTGCAAATAAGCGAGAGGGGCTGGTTCGAGCCCGGCTGCTAGGGGCATCTGTGGCAAAAGGAGCTATTTTGACATTCCTGGACTGCCACTGTGAATGCCACGAGGGCTGGCTGGAGCCACTGCTGGCAAGGTGAGTTTATGCCCTGGGTTGGTTTCCTGTTTGGCTGTAGAAGGAGAAGAGACAGTTTGACACATTTCTGCAGTGAAAAAATTGGCTCTCAGTAGATGTTTACCAAAGGTTACTGAAGTCTGGTCCCTGGGGTGCTCTGTTTGTTTCCTTGTGGTAGGGTAGCAATTGGAAGTGTGGAAGATCAGGAGGTGGATTTTTGTTTCCTCCCAAGAACCAGACTGTTCTTTTTCTTCAGAGAAGGGAAAGTTTTGTTTTCAGGAAGAAGAATCCTCTCCTAGCTTTTAAACTACCTCATGAAAGGTGGCTCTTTCTGTCAGCCTGGGTGTTGGATGAGAAGGTTTGGAGAGACGTTTGCCCTGAGACGTTCTCTGTTGGGCTTAAGCAGATTGGAAGCGAAATTAATAAACCCTATCTTCCCAGTTCTGAGCTCATCCGTCTCTCTCCAACTGGAAAGAGATTTCCAAAAGCACGTGCTGTCTTGAGGTGTGCAAGTCTTCCTGATTCCTAGTGGAACTCATGTTCTCAAACTCCCTGTGTCCATTTGAAATTATTTCTGGAATAATATTCCAATTTATTATTCTTAAAATTGTCATATTTAGCTTGATTCTAAATTTCATTCTGAGTATATTCCAGATAACTGTGGGTTTTCTACAAATATTAATGATAGTGTGAAGAAAGGGGAAGGAGTAAAAATCAAAGAATAAGCGTGGTTTTAACGATTATCCTCTGAAGAAACAGTGTCTAGCTACATTTAGAGAAGATTCTGTAATTTCTTCACTTTAGCAAACCACTAGATGGCAATCTTGAGGAAGGATTTGGATAATTTGCAGTGTACTAAATCAACTTTTGTAGAAAGTTAGCTCTGGATGTGTCTTGGAATTTTTGCCCTTCTTGCAGCAGATGCAGATGTACATCTCTGAAGAGATAGTTGCATGGCATATCTCAGTTCTAATTTATGGAAGCAATGCAATAGCGCTTGCATTTTGCAGTGCAAACATAGTTGTATTTGTAAGCTGCCTGGACGTTGCACCATCTAGTTAATTCTTAACTTACAGAAAAAGTGACAACTTTTCAGTCTGCCTGAGTTGTTTCATAACTGAAATCGCATGCCAGATAGCTAAGTTTTACTCTTTTTCCTTTACAAGAGTAATAGAGAATTTTTATATTTTATTGTGATAGTTTTCCTCTGTGTACATATCATTCCCATTGCTTTGTACATAAGCTTTATGCAAATGAGACAGGAGGTAGCAATATTTATATAAACCCTTCTAAATGCTCTGGCGAATGGGATTTCAATGGGAGATCATAAAGAAGAAAACAGCTGTGTCACATCTTCCATCTGGCAATAAGGGGCCATTTCATGTTTAAGGCAGGCTTTCTCAGCTCAGGCAATACTTCTTTAGAACCCATTCAGTTCTGTGCTGTATTAAATGACCACAAGCTGCTCTAATTTCAGAGTCAGAGCCGCTTGGTCAGCCTGCAGGTTTTAAACTTATTAATCCAAGAGAAACTACTGGTTCACCTTGAATGACATATATATCAGGTCTCTTCATACTTTGACAATGTGATGTGTTCAGTTTTTCTTCTGCTTTGGAAACTCAAATCAGAAGATGCAGGGTGAAAACAAGTCTCAGCATCTTAAAGTCAGACAAGTCAGTTTTTCACTGAACTAACAGGAGATATCTAAGACTAGAGTAGTTAAGATTGCTCAAGAGTCATTTAGAAGAAAAGCCTTAGCTGGAGCTTGTATGCTTGAAGTTGATCTCTCCTGGTACTGAGGCCTTTCCAGAAGTTGAGGTGAAGTCAAAGGATCCTCTGGCCTTTAGTAAGGGCAAATGCTTTTTGAAAGGTGTCCAGAAAAGCCTGCGTGGTACTGAGAAATGGGAATAAGTTGTTTATCTCCTTGCAAGTAGACTTGTGGAAAATGTCATCAGCTCTGATGTATTCTTAGTGTGATAAAGATCTTAACTATCTTTGCATCAGCCTTGCTAATAGTTGTGACATTCCACAGTACTAAGTTGTTTCTCCTTTTTATTTCCAAGGTTGTCAGGGTTTCTGGGGGCCTCCTTCACATGTGTTTCACTGTTGCAGATCTAATTTCTGTGTTGAGTGGTTTTGGGATTCTTTGTTTAAGGTCATGGTTTCTTTTTGAATTACTGTTGTAGTGCTCAGTATAACTTTTTGTAGATGATCGTAACTACAAAAACAACCATGAACCAAAAGCCTAGTTATCTCATTTGTTCTTGCAAAACGATAGTCACGCTGCTTTCTAAATATCTTGAATACAGCTACCTGTTCAAAACAAAATAGGTATTTTTGTTTAGAATGCAGTGCTGGATACGGCAGCCAAAAAAGATGCTGAATGTGTTATCTTAAGCCATATGGCATACCTGGCTACTGCTGTCCAGCAACTGATGCTTGTCAGTTGCCCAAATCTACCCTGATGCATCCTTCTGATACACCCTCAGCAAGAAATTGCCGGTTATTCTTTTATCTGTCCTTAAGCTGTATTGCAGCATGAGTTGAAATGCAGCAAAACTTTGCATTTGGTTTTTGTAAGTGTTCTCTGTTCTTGACAGATCTAATTCCTGAGAGATATTTCTAATGGAAGTCACCTTTTTTTTTTTTTTTTTTTAAATCATATTAGGATTGCAGAAGAAGAATCAGCTGTCGTCTGCCCCGTTATTGATGTTATTGACTGGAATACATTTGAGTACCTGGGAAATGCTGGTGAACCACAGATTGGTGGATTTGACTGGAGACTGGTCTTCACTTGGCATACTATCCCTGAAAGAGAACAAAAACTGAGGAAGTCCAAGACTGATGTGATCAGGTTAATGTTCATGCATCTTATGAAACTGAATGTTACAGGGGCTTTTGACTTCACTTGGAAATACCAGGTGCTGAAAAATATTTGAGAAATGAGCATATTACTAAAAATTATGTATCTTGTTTAGTTCTCCTTTTTCCAAAACAGCTTCTGCTCACTGTGCTCCTGAAAAAGTACTGCTTTAAGAGCTGAAATGCCTGTGTGATCTTTCATATGGAATCCTTATTGCGCAAGCAGTCTCTGGATTCCTGCAGGCAAACTCCCACAGATGCTTGTCAGCACATGGAAAGGTTGTAACCAATTAGCTAATACTGAAGAACAAAGCAGAGATACACATTGCATTGAGTCCATGATGAAAAAAGGGGGAAAAAAATCAACCAGTAAGAAAGCAAAAGTAGTTTTTAACTTTATCTGTGCTGTAGTGACAGCAGTGGTTCCTTGCTCTGTTTTCAGAGGTGAACCATTTTGCTATTTCTTCCTTGGAATGAAATGATACAGCTCTGCTCACCATAGTTTCTATGAAGGGCTAACTCATAGGAGCTCATGCAGATGTCTCTCTCCTGGGTTTTTCTTTTGATTTATTTTAAGATAAGTTGCAATCAGTCAGTATTATCTGTTACTCCATGCTGTGTTTTGAGGAGGTGTAAGGTGAGATTACAAGCAATGCATGTGGAAAATGTCATTGTAGATAGTTGAAGGTCTGCTACACTCAATTTGGAAGTTGCTGTATTTCAGTAGTGTATTGTAAGAAATGAAGCATGCTTTTTACTGGTTTCAACATCATGATTTTATTAGTTTTTGCTTTTGTTATAACAGTTATCTTATGGACAACAAATACAGAATTTTCTCAGTCTTTTCTAGGTAGCTTATCATGATAATAATACCCAGTATTTCACAAATATTAATGGCCTTATCCTTGACTGAGAAAAGACAATGTGTTTTTGTTTTTTATAAATGGGAAAAGTGAGGCAGTAATTTAGTCCTTCTCAGCATATGCTAGTCCACATCCTCCTGAGGAAAAGTTTCAAAATAGAGTAAATCTTTTTAAAGCCTTTAGTTTAAATATGAAGCTTTTCTTCTCCATGACAAGAAGAATTGCCTTTGGCATGGGAAAATGATGAGGGATGAAGCATCACTGTAGCCCAAGGACTTTGCAATAGTCTGGAGAAAGCACCAGTGCTGATAGTGGTGTCACTGACAACTGTGTTTAGAAGGATGAAATCTAGAGTAAGACAGAAGACCTTTACTGGTTATGGAGTTGGTTTTTTTTTTCTTTTCTTTTTTTTTTTCCTTCTGTCTCACTTCATCTCTTTCCATTCTTTGAAACAACATATGACAGCGTAAAACAATGTTGCTTCGAAAAGTTGGCTGGTAAAATTAGTTTTGACAGATTCAGAGTAACTGATCACTGCACCTAGCATTTGTTAATATTTAGCTCAACAGCAATTTAGTAAAATTCATAAAGTGTCAGCTGATTTTAATTCCAGCCAGCGTTATGTGGTTGGCACTTTAAAGAAGGTAATTTCCTAAGACTGTAAACAATTGAGAACAATAATGAATCAATTCATGTTTATACATATGTGGACACGTTACGCTACTGAAAGTACATCCTCTAAGTGCACTGTCACTCCGGGCCTTGTGATCTTCAGGGAGGATCTAGTCTTCACCTCTGATTTATCTTCCAAATGTTGCAAACAATGAAAAAAAATCAAGCAGAGCAGCAGATCTTAGAAAGGAAAAAAATCTCTTCAGCGTTTCTGTTTACTTAGTTCTGTTCACTTATGTCTGAGAATTTTTCCACTTGATATCAGTGAGATCAGAAATGTTTTTATTAATTACGAAGGCACAAATGTGTTTATTTACGACTTAGGTTGTATAAGCATACTGCACCTAGAATTTCAGAGCTGCCTAAGATAATTCTGCCACAGAGAAGCTTATGTTCTGCTGTGAAGGTAAGAGGCTACTCAATTATGGCCACTCAAAAAGACACTGTAGTTGCAAAATATTGTATTAACAAAATGCTTATCTTCCCTCATTTCATTGTTATTATTGTTTTTATACATTCTGGAGGTCATTTCTGATACAATTTTTTACTACAAAATTATATGTCATGATAATATACTACTTAACCAGTCAATGGCTGACTGTTACTTTGTATCCAGAAAGGACTGAGAAAATGGAAAATAAAAAGATATATTGTATTTCTGATCTACAGTGTGTTAATTTATATTTTTCAATTTTTATTCAATTCAGAGTTACTATATTCTTTTATAGGTCTCCAACCATGGCAGGTGGATTGTTTTCTGTGAGCAAGAAGTATTTTGATTATCTTGGTTCATATGACACTGGAATGGAAGTCTGGGGAGGAGAAAACCTTGAATTCTCTTTTAGGGTAAGTGGATAAATTGAATTTATTTTTTTTTTTGAGAATAAAACCAAGTTTTCTATTTCTTCATGCCCTTTCAGTTAATGAGATAACTGTAATGTAATCAAATGTTAAGAGGAGAATATTTTAGGAGATATTGACGTGACTCTCTTTTCTTTGTTTTCACACTTTGTTATAGTTATATTTTCCTTCAGATTAGCCATTTTAAAACAGTTTAAAAAAATGTGTCTTTTGTTTTGAATGCCGGTACGCAATGTGAGTACTAGTGTGATATTAGTGGAGGAAGTTTTACGTTCTGTGGCTTGGAGAGGGTTGTTGGAAAGAAAGATTTATAATGCTCTGATGTGACTCTGAAGCTCCTCCAGCAGTTGGTGGATGAGCAGAAGGCAGCTGGTGAGAGTTGCTAGTGGGGCAGGACAAACCAGTCTTTGTACTCCTTGAAGGCTTTATTCTGTTTTGCTTCAAGGAAAGTTTGCACAAAGGTTAGAAAAGATAGTGGGTAAAATCTCTAAAAACTCCAGAGTCGTACCCAACCAAAGGGTGAACCGTGCTCAGGTGTGAAGCATATGGCTAGCTATGCTGGAATGAAAAGGATTTATAGCAAGGGAAGGGAGAGGAAATACAAAACAGTCCAGACTGATAGGCAAAGCAGTCTTGCTCTCATCAGCTCCACTATTACCTAGCTGCTGATTCCTACAAAGCATTAGCTGCTTGTGGTTTGCCCCGTATCACCCTTAGCTTGCTGAAGCAATTTACTGCTGGTGTAAGAGGTATACTGCAGGGCTGGTTTTGGCTTGCAGGGAGTTCACAATTTAGTATCTTGGATTCCCCTTGCTTTTTCTACTCATCATCAGGTATGATTTATAGTGGTATTTGCATTTCTGTGTATCACTGGATTGTGGGATGGGAGGGTTGGTGGTCTGGTGGTTTCGTTTGTTTGTTTTTACCAGGTGACAGCACATTTCACGGATTAATGAGTGTTCAAGGTCAGATGGAATGGGACTTTGAGCAACCTGGTCTAGTGGAAGGTGTCCCTGCCCATGGCAGTGGGGGTGGACTAGATGATCTTTAAGGTTCCTTCCAACCCAACCCATTCTAAATTGTACTTTGATGCTAAAAACTCACTTTTTTTTTGAGAAACGAAGCATCAGCAGACTGTCTCACATGAAATGTTGTCTGTTAACCAGAGAAGCATGGAATCTTCATGGCTGCTGCTCCTGTCTCCTGCTGCCTGTAGAGCAGAAAACCTAACAATAAAAGGCACAAAAATGATGAAAGAAAAGGATTAGAGAGGGTAATAAGCACAGATCTGCAGCTGACATGGTTTCTTCTTGGAGGGGTATTTCTCAGCTGGGATTGCTGTTTGATCTGAATTCATGACCACCTCCTTTCTCACAATAGGAAAAAGTTTCTCTGGCATTTAAGTCCACACACAGAGCCTATTTGTCTTGGCTACTAAGTTTTGCAGGCCTCTGCCTGAAACTCAAAGCAGTTTACACACCTCCATCAGGTCTGTGAGCTTCTGAAGCAGGAGACTCCCAGCTGACTCCAGTTCTAGGGCAGCCCATGTTGATGTGTATGTATCTCTCCATTTGAAATGTGGGATGATTGCTTCCTTATGGAGTCAGGAGCTACAAAATAGCTCTTGATGAAATTATTTTTATGCCTCCTTTCGAGAGGCATCTGAAGTGGCAGTAGGTCGGGTTCATACATGGGGGACCAAAGAAATGTTTGTGCTCATCATCAGTCACAACCCAAGGTAGGTTAAGCCAGAAGGCAGCCTAGTGGTGATGCCACCCTCAGCTAACTCTGGCAAGGGAAAATTGTTTTTGGAAGGGGTGATGATAATGAAGGAGTCATGCATTTTTAGGTACAGATGCTTTCTGACCTGGGGCTTGCTTTGTCACCTATGACACAATCGCAGCAGACAAATAAGCAGAAGCAGGAGACTGCAAACTTGGCAGCCAGCTATATCAGAGAGCTGATGTTATCTCCCACAAAAACGTAGTGTGACTGCAGCAAGCGTACTGGCTCTTGCAGGCGTTTGTTTGTCTACTACTGCACATGCAACAGAGCACCCATGAGGTGGAATGCAGAGAACGCTGCTTTTGAAAGTAGTACTATATACTGTGCCTCTCAGCAGAAATGTGCACCTCTCCCAGAGCAGCAAACTTGGAAACATCAGGTGCAGTTGATAGAACTGGCCATTACAAGATCTACTTCACATAGTTTGAAATATCTGTGGTCTTCTGACATCCTGGTTGCCACAGATTTGGTGGCACCAAAATGGTTGCCCCCTGACCAGTAGGTGTTAGGGGTAGCACCTCCCCAGATGGCAGGGGTTTTATCCTCCAAGATAGGTTGTGGGAGTTTTCTAATAGCTCCTTTTAGAAAGCTTTGAAGATGGTCCTCTCTGTGTGCAGTTCTGGGCTCTCTGCTCTTCAAGCCTTGCTTTTTGGGAGACTGAGGCATGCAGACAGGACAAGCCTGACCCCTTGCCCTGTACAGCATGGGGTGCCCCTGCAGGGGCTGCTGCTTTAGACCCAAACTGTCATTGTCGTTGGCTTCTACCAGGCCCTGGCAGCAAGTCTCATTTCTGATGTTACCTGTTCCCCTGCACCAAGTGTTTGACCCCATGAGATGCAGCACCATGAATGAGCAGTGCCTTTTCTCCTTCAGTATGGACAAATATGGTCTTCTTGTGAGCCAAAGGTTGCCTGGCATGCAGGAGAACTGTAAAAGGAGGAGCAGCAGAGTCCCCAGGAGCCAGCGGGCTAGGCAGGTGTGCACAGGCTCACTGTTGTGCCCAGCAGGGGCCGAGCAGGTGCATGGATGCACCAGCCTGGGTGCTCAGGTCCTTCAGTGACCACAAGCATGCAGCGTGTAATACACTGGACCGAGAACAGGGAGCTGGCTTGGGGTGAGTAAGAGAAGTGCTTAAATGGGGAAACAGAATGGGAGCTCTGGTGTGGGGCTCCCTGCAGGCTGGAAGTAGATCAAGAGGCTCTCTTCTTGGGGGGTGACAGTTATGCTGGACAGAGTGTGCAATGAGCAGTGAGCCTGGCTGGGTGTGTTAATTTTACTAGTGCAGATTGTCAGTAGGATCTGGGCATTTGGATCCAAATTGTTCATGACATGCTTTCCTCTACATGATTTCAAGCCCTTGTACTCCTGCTTTAGGCAATGAGAGTTTCTATGGAAGAGAGCAGAGCACCAGAATGTTGCTTAACCATGTTCTTCTGGTTGCCCACGGTGCTGAAGAAGGTCAAGAGGGATAAATCAGTGTTAATTTTGTTGTCTCTATGGTTCCTAGACCTGGAAATTAAGAACAAGGGTACTGAAAAAAAATTGTAAATTAATTCGTTATTCTTCTCATATCTGAAAACACCACCCTCTCCTGATGACAGATGATGAAAGAACTTGTCCTCAAGCCTCCTCTTTCTCATATGTCGATTATTCTGAACTGAAGAAATTCTCTGTGGTTTTGAGAGGTGCAACAAGGACAAAGCTTCCTCTAAAAGCATGATGACTAAGAGAGATGAAGGCTGCGTGCTGAATGCAAGATCAAGTCAACGTGCCTTGATTTCGAATTGCTTAATGATATTGGCTGGAGAAAATTTCATTTCATGGGCATAACGGGCATTGAAACTCCTCATTCTGAAGGATGCAAAACATGCCATTTCATCCTCCCCCTCCTGTACTTGGAGCAAGGGGAACTTGGTTGCAGCTGTTTTACCCCCTCTCTGCTCTTGGTCCTTCTGGTGGTGCTGCAATGTAAGTTTGTTTCTGGCGACTGCTGCTTCACACACCTGCAGTCTGTCCTTCAACTCATCATCACAGCATGAGAGAAAACCATGCATGTGCAAAACCCCAGAATTATTTACTAATAAGCCTTTTCTTCTGCTGGAAGTTTCCTTGCCTGCATGATGCGTCTCCAACTGCCTGAGGTCTTCTCTTTTCTGATCTTTTCTGTGTTGTTTCTTTCTGTCTGGATCTGAGAGCAGCCGGGATGGATTCATGCAGCCGGGAAGGCCCCTCTGCCCACACAGCTCCCAGCAGAGAGTGCATGAGCAGCACACAGGGGACTCAGCCTCAAGCCAACAAGCAGAGTTACAGTAGAGAGAAGAGCAGAAGCAGATTCTTTTGTGCAGTTTCTATTTGTTCAGGAGGTAGCATCCTTCTTTTATTTTTTATTTCTTCCAGAGAGTCCTAAAATGTTACAATGGAGGTGGTAAAGCTCATAGATCTTTTCTTATTTAGCATTCATTGACCCAGCGTTAGATCAGTTGTCCAGAGACCCTGGCAGGTAAGATCTGAACATTTACTGTAGCTTTCCAGAATGCCACCATCTGTTTCTGAAAAGAAAAAAAATATGATAGGCTGCATGCATCAAGATGAAAGTGAAAGTAAAAAGGGATCTCACCTTGTTTTCTTTTTGTGGTGAAGGAAAAAAGTGCTTTTATAATGAGAGCTGTGAGATAATGAGACCTAGTAAAGAAACATTTTCATGCACACAAGCATGCAAATACATACATGAAATCTAGTGTGCTTTTCTGTTATAGAAGATTGAAATAGTTTTAGAGGAGAATCTCTTCCAGAATCACTTATTTAGTATTTGGTAATCAACTTTGGTTTTTCTATTGAATTCCTTGCTTTATTTTATGTCTGTTCATTTGTACCTGGTTTTATATAGAAGTTTAAATGTTCCCCATTAAAATAAAAGTAGATAAGACTTTTGAGGCATTGTTTAGCTGAAATATATTTAAATTTTGTTTGTAATAGGAAGACAAGAAGTTTTGAACTGTTTTAATGAAAAAATAATTTTTTCAATGAGCGTTGCTTAGCAACCTACAGTTATATTTTTAGAGGAATTCAGAATTTGAATTATTGAAAAATAAGCTATTGGGGAATTCTTTCTTTAGCAGCAGTTTAACAGAGATATAGTCAGTCTATCTTACTCCATTTAAATCAGACTTTATCACAGAAGAGTAGAAGAATGTGCTTCCTTCTTAACTGCACACTTTCACTTCAGTAGTCTTTATGGTATGTTCCTCATATCTTGTTTAAAAACCAGACTGAACAAAACAGTAATGATCAATTAAAAAATGCTTGTATGGAATATAACAAATATGGAAATTCTTAAGCTTTAATAAATTTAATAGCTTTTAATATTTGCTGACAAACAAATCTTGCATGATAAATTTCAGCTTCGAAAAAAGCAACCTTGCATATGCGTGTGAAAATATGCAAATTATTTAGAAGATCAGTACAGAGTTCTAGATTTCTTGTATAATTTATCTTTCTGTCCACGTGACAAATACACTGCTTCCCCCAAAAAAGCAACAAAAAAAGAAGAAACCTTTTGTGAAAAGCAAGAAATTAAAATTTTAAATGTTAAGGAAGCGAAGTTTTTCCAGCATTCCTTACAATTGAATACTGAATTACTTATACCATTAAGGAAACCATTTGTTCATAAAGGAAACATTTGTATTAGAGAGCTTATGGTTTTGCTCTTAAGCACAGTATTGGGCTACATGACTGAGGTCATTATCCAAAATCAAATCAACAGAGACAACATTCATTAGTTTATAAATTAAGAAATCTGAGAGAAATCCTAAGTAAGTTAAAAAAATCCCACTACCAAACCAAAAAAAAGAAAACTACAAACCACCCCTAAAAAACAATCTGAAGACAACATCTGTCTTGTGTATGCTGAAATTTCATCTGTAGAGACTTTCTGGATCCCTAAAAGTCCCAGGAAGTGAGAGAGAGAAAGTCCCATCTTATCAGTTGTTGTTAAGTATGGAAGTTTCATTTGCTGCCTTATAGCTTTCACTCCTTATGTGTTTGTTTGAGTAATATGTAATTAAAAATATATTTACAAGGAAGTTGTCGGGGAGCAAACTTCTCTACCTCTTAAACATGTTTATCTCAGCTAATTGCTCATCTTCCATTTATGAAGGAAAGGTGAGGTGCCACCCATGTGTGATTGAATACATGAGGGAGATTAGATCACTGAAGTGTCAGTTCTCAGAAGGCTTCCATGGGAAGTCTATTGGAGCCACTGATGATAGCGTCAAGTCTGTTCAAGTGCAGCAATGTGTCCTGCCTTTCCTCCCATATGACAATTTCAGAAAGCTTGTTTCAGGCACCTGTACCTAGTATTAAATAGAAAATATTTTATCTAGCCTGCTTTGCTTTCATCACATCAAACTTGAGGTCAGTGGTTGTACAGATGAGCTGCCACAAGTCCATGTTTTTCAAAGGAGATGAGAATAATTACAAAAGTATGTACAGAGTTCTCAGACTAATGTCCCTGTTGCTTGGAGGTTATTCATGGGCTTATCCCCAGGGCCACGTATCTCCTAACTTGGAGAGCCAGAGGCATGAGGATGCGGGCAAAGTGAGTTCTGCCAGCTCCACATTCAGATTTGAGTACTTTCCTTGGCAGCAAGTAGGAATATTGGTTTAGATGGGAAAGATTGTTTCACTATCTTGGCCGGATCCTCATAGGTCAGTTACAGAATTACTTTGTTTTTTTTTTTTCCAGTGTTGGGTTTGGAGTTCTTGTCTCAGCTTTGCGAAGAAAAGTATTAGTTCTATTTTAAGACCAGGCACCCATACCTCTCTTCTGAAATAGTGAATATAGTGATGGAATACAACTTATACTCCAAAAATAGGACAAGCTTACACAATTTGCCAGCTTAGTTTTCCTGCAGAGCGCAAGAGCAAGTTTCAGCTAAGAAATCAGTCATTGGTTTCTTTGAAGAGGCTATTTGTGTGGCTAATTTAAACAAGAAATAGGGCTCTTTCGTTAACAATGCCTATATAACTTGAATTGAAAGGCACAGTTAGACCTGCAGAAACGTTGTGGACCATTTCTTGTTGTGCCTTGAAAGAAAGTAAAGCTAAGAAAGGGATAATTGCGCAACACGATACAAGAGAGATGGGGTTATCTCCTTGTTACTTCCAGTGATTTGC
This sequence comes from Phaenicophaeus curvirostris, assembly GCF_032191515.1. Taxonomy (NCBI): domain Eukaryota; kingdom Metazoa; phylum Chordata; class Aves; order Cuculiformes; family Cuculidae; genus Phaenicophaeus; species Phaenicophaeus curvirostris. Next base: position 8,597,319 of record NC_091394.1, on the reverse strand, counting down.
TCCAAGTTCACGAGGATGTAATTTAATCTCACCACATGAGACACAATTACTGTATACATTGCTTATAGTATGCTGTGATGAGAAGGTAATATCCTCACAAAAGCTTAATGTTACTTTATCTTCTTGCAAATATTCAAATTAACGTTGCACAATGTAATTTTTTTTTTTTTTTTTCAGATATGGCAGTGTGGAGGAAGTCTTGAGATCCACCCTTGCTCACATGTAGGTCACGTTTTCCCTAAGCAAGCTCCATACTCACGGTCCAAAGCTCTGGCAAATAGTGTGCGTGCAGCTGAAGTGTGGATGGATGAATATAAAGAAATTTATTACCACCGAAATCCACATGCTCGCCTGGTGAGTTCAAGTCCACTGTTCTTGGAATTTCAGTAGAATTTGTTTTCAATGAAATAACTATTAAGTTGGCTAATATTTAATATGAAATGCTTTTTATATCAATTTCTTATTTCTTCTGAAACAGAATAAATGAATGTATAATTGATTTTTAATTCCTTAGAAAAAAATAAGAAATTCTGGAAGACCAGACTAGAAGAAAGCCACGTTTGTGTCAATATTAAAAGACACAAATGGGTAAATGAAAGAATAAAATCAGGCAAGGTGACCCAAGTAAGGGGAAGCTGTCTAGACTAAAATCTGCACTTTTGTGAAACAGCTGATACAGGATTCGATCAATAAAAAATTATAGAAGGGGTACATAATTAATGAATGCTAATCAACAAGGTTCAATGGACATTAGATCTTTAAGTGAACAGCTTGGTAATAATCTTTAGCAAAATAACCTGTCTTTGTGATAATTGTAAAATTTTAGACTGATGTCAGACAAAATGGATTTTTTCTGTTTGAGTTACTGCTGCACAACACTTGATTAAAAAAAAAATACAAAATCAGTATTGCAAAGATTAATTGAAATCAGTCCTGGAAGCTCAGTTGCAAATGTTTTGGTAGGAACGGTTGGACTCGGTGATCCGGTGGGTCTCTTCCAACCTGGTTATTCTGTGATTCTGTGATTCTGTTCCTAATGAAATATTTGATGTATCAATTCTATTAAAAAAAAAAAATAAAAGTTTTGTTTTCCATGAGGAAGAAAATACAAGATCATTTGTTTGCAAAATTTTTCAGGAGATAAATACTATGAAAATTGTGGATGTCAGAACAGTAAAGCAGTATGCAAATTCATAGCTTGGATACATTTATCATGAGGGGCCTGTGGGCTGGGGGAGAATAACACTGAACTATACTTACAGTGTTTAGAAATGACTTATATGAACCTCTGGCACAAAGAACTATGGCACAAAGTCCATAATTCAAGCCTAAGAGAAATTATTCTCTACTGTTGCTTGTTTCTGGAGGTGCATAGTCTCCCCAGGCACTCTTTGCATGAAAAGTTTTCTAAGTGCTGGCTTTCTTGTTTTGTGCGTGGGGAGAATTGCCCTGCAGTTGACTGCTGGGCACCCACCTCTGGCTCCACCAGACTGAATCTTAGCGACTAGGCAGAGGGACAGGGAGATCCCCACACTTTTGAGTGACCTGCCCCAATAGACATGCTGGGATAGGAAAAATCCTCTTGAAACCATTACGCTTTTAAAAGAGATGCTGGAGGACACTGGGGAAGCTGAATTTAGTTAGCTTCCATCTCGTGTTTCTTTGGATTAAACTGGGTAATTAGATTATTATAGTCTATGCATTTGTAATAATTGTTTTACTTTAACATCATAAAAGCCATTTAGGTTTTATTATTAGAGTCTGACTTTAAGAGAAATATGGAGTTTGTATATCCAAAACCCACAGCTCGCAGGCAATAGCCAGGCTGGTTCTGTTTGTCATATGCAAAGAAAAAACAACTCTGTAAAGTTTGTAAAGTTGGTGACGGTTTTTCTTGTAAAGTTCAGGGCAGCTTATGTCTGTGATGACAGAACTTTAAAGAATGTTTGAGTACTAGTGTTGGAAGTTGTACATATGGGCTTATTATAACACAGTGGATGTGAGCTGAGACTCGTGTTGGTCTTTTTACACTTATCAAAGCTGCCACCAATGTCCTCTGGCTTCCACAATACTCTGTACACCACTTGTTGTAGTGGTTGAGTTCAGCCCCTTCTACTTCATCTAACCATTCAGTTCCATAGCATAATGCAAAAATGATTCTGGCTATGGCTGCAGAATTTGGCTCTGTAAGGTTTCACTTCAAGATCAATGTTCAGACCTCAGAGCTAATGTCATGCTGTTTGCTTATTCAAGCAGGCATCTCTGCCTCTGTTTTACATCTGCTCTGTGTTTTCAGTGATATTTCCACAGCTTTGAGAAATGCAAATATATTTCTGGTGTAATGAAAGTGTGTCAAGTGACCTGTGAAAATCTGGAGGCTGCAAACGATATCTCATGCCTGACTGTCTGAAGTCCCTAGTCAATATAAAGATAATTTTTTGAAGACAGACATGAAAAGATGTGAACTCTGCTCCAATCTATAGGCAGGGAAAAGTCTTCAATGAAAGCTTTCCCCTGGAGGTTTAAGTTTTCATACTGCCCACCCCTCAAAACTGTGAAGTTCAAAGGAAACGTTAGCAGATTTTATGAATTGTGACAGTTAAGTATAAAACTCTTTGCACTGGTAATTTGCAAATGGATGGTGGAATAATTTAAAATTCTCAAGATTCATTCACTGCTTTTGAGATTTTTCAATTATCGAACTAAAGGAAGTTTTATTTTCCAATACACCTTCTCAGTTCCCAGCAATCTGTATTCAAGGACTTCCTTACTTGTGGATTTGGGGAGTTTTCTCAGACAAACTGTATTCTAGAATATTGTACAGTTTACGTGCACTGTTCCAAACCTTTTTGGTCAACATTTAGCAAATATAATGAAATCAAACACAGCACCCAAACATGGGGATTTTTCCTGGGTAAAAATCCTACTCATCAGTTTAGCGTATGGTTCCTAATAATGTGTAGAGATAATTTAAAGGAGAGCATCTGTTCTGGTTGGGTGGTTGGGGTTTTAAATAGTTATGGTTTGTTTTTTTTTTTTTTTTTGTTCTTTCAGGAACCATATGGAGATGTGACAGAAAGGAGACTCCTTCGAGAGAAGCTGAAATGTAAGGACTTCAAATGGTACTTGGAGAATGTGTACCCAGAACTTCATGTACCCGAGGACAGACCAGGCTTCTTTGGAATGGTATGTGACTGCTGAGAAGGACCCTCATCACAGTTCTCTGAACAATCTTGCTAACTCAGTATGAAGGTATTTTATGCCAAAATTAGTTTGGGATTTTGGTAGAATTCAGTTAGAACCAATAGACTTTAAAATGTGGCTTCTGATAGAATCTTTATTCTAGGGGATGCTGTTTATGAGGGAGTTCTGTGAGAGGTAAGAGAACGGGTAGCATTGCCATGAATTACAACTTCCAAGTGACATTGTGGGAGTGAGAAATGCAGCAAGGGAGGACTTGTTTTATTTCTCGAAATGTTGCATAGCAAAAAAGGGAGCACAAAAGTTTTAGTTTTCCACTTGCAAATAGAAAGAGTTTGCTTTGAAACATGTATTTGCATATTTTAGCTGATGAAAACTATGATGCTGTGGTGATGGGAAAGAGAGATGGTGCTATGTGCTCCTGGATCATACAGGAATTCTGTAAGTCAAAACAACAGGATAATTTTTAGTATGGATGTCACTTTAGACCAGAACCGGTTCATAAGCAATTTTCATTTGTTCAATATCAGAATCATCTTCCCCTTCTTTAAGAGCTGACAACTTTCTATGCTATTTGCAGCTTACAAAGAAATATCAACTGTGGCTCGGTGTATATCACGTTATTATAATCTCATTTAGAAGGGGTGAACGCAGAGATGATGCAGCAAATACCTGCTTCCTCTGAAAAGCTGGCAGATAGCTGTATATCTTATTAGGAAGACAAGACCGCACCTTTCTGCCAGGCAAAGATGTATAAAATACCTTCCTGTTTACCAATGCCACATTGACTTAGAGGTACTTTTGCTGGTAACTCGATCACTCTGCAGATCTAGCTAAGCTGCATTCCCACACTGCTGCATCACAACAGCTTTGTCTTGCTGCCATCTGCACTTCAGTTACTCAGTCTCTGCTGGATCTCCTTCAGTGGAGGAAAAAACCTGATCACTGTGGGCATGAAAAACATGCGGGAACCAAGTCTCCCCACAGCCTTCATTGATAGCCATGTTACCTGTTGAATGAGAAAGATCTTAATGAGGAAATTCTGCAGTTCCCCATAGGGAGTTGTATTTCCCACGGGGAGGTGTTGAAGCTTCCATAAGGAGCACCAGTTGGTTTGCAAAGCCCTTAGAAGCCTCTGAAAGAATAGCCACCTTCCTCCATTTGTCTTGGAACTTGTACTTGAGATGGTATCTCTGTGTGATAGCTGGCGTGAAAAGTAATATCCACCATTATCCACACCTTGAACGGACCCCAGTACAACATTAGTTCCTTTTTCTGTTTTGCGCTGGATCGCTAACTGACAAGGTCAGAGACAGATGAAGCAATGAGATACTATGACTTACCTTCCCTCCACCTCCACCCTCCCAAGGACTGGTGACCTACACTGGTGGCAGTGATAGTGCTTCAACCCCCTGGGGAGGGAAAGGGATTTGTGCAGTTTCTTTCATGATTTAACTGCATGTGTCACCCTCAGGAAAGGTGTTGACAATACCTAGAAATAATAATGCTTGGTCAGAGCTGCTTGAGATATCTGCGGTGTAATTTAGGTGTGTTCTATATATTTCTCTAAAAGCAATTCTTAAATGCTGTCATCTGGTTGTGAGCACAAGACGAACACACCAGTTTGTTTGGCAGGAAGAATTTAAAATGTGATAAAAGTTCAGTTATAATCTAAGAAGGTGACAGTGCAAAAATGACACCTACTGATTCAACTGATTTGTAGGTATCAAGTTCCATCTGCTAACTTCAGTGAATCATTGATCGTGTTCTTTACTCCTGCTTTAGCTGTGTAGTGCTTTTCTGGTTCACAAATATACTGTTTTTAAAAGCGTCGGCTTTGTTAACAGTTCAGCTTAGTTTGAGGTTTTTTAATTGTTCAAAGAGGCTGCTAAGGGATATGGGGATTTCTCCCTTGCTTGAGAATGTTTAAACTGAAGTTGGAACATCCTTCTAGGATTACCCATAGGTCAGCCATATGTTATTGAAATAAATGCAAGACTTACTGAGCAGCACTCAGTACCATGCACTGACAATTAGACAGTTGTGCTAAAATTTTCTTCCTGAAACATAGATAATTTTTTACTGTCTGTACTAAGCTCCATTATCTGAAAGATTAGCTGCCTAAAATTTTATTTAAACATACAGAATTTTGAATAATTTTTCCTTAGCTATGTTCACTTTCAGATAAACTGTCTGAGGCCTAGAAATTAGTGAAATATGTCTTCTTTCTAGTAAAATTCGTATGCTTTATAGCAAAATTATTTAGCATCAATAAATCTGTAATGCCACAATGCTGATTTCACTTAGTACTCTGAACAAAATTGTACTTTGAGAAGGGGTACTATCAATGTTATGAGTGTTCTCCATTCATAAAATGGTTTGCTTTTTTTTTTTTTTTAAATTAAGTTAGATTTTTCCATAAAAGTTCCAGTATTGGAACAGTGGAGTGAAGTTCAAAACATAAAATTTCAAACAGTTAGGCTACAGAGGCCATTATAAGGTGAAATTCTGGAAAATATTTAAAGTGCTACATGATAGCAACATTAGATAGAAAGATAACTGCATGACAACTTAAAAAAATAAATTGCCAGAACTTCAAGGGCTGTTCCCTTTTTTGCATAGCATCTTTGTAGGAGCATATCATAACTTCCTATTCACTGTTGTAATGAAAGTGCAAAGAAAATCTGGAGAGGTTAAACCGACTTCCCATCTGAGCTTTCAGTGTTGTTTTGTGCAGTGGCATTTCTAAGCAAGGTGAACTAGAAGCACCTAGAGAGCTGGGTTAGAGTGTATTAAATTTATTCTCAGGGCACCTCAGCAGGGTGTAGGTGTGGTCTATCTTATATCTATCCATAGATAGGAGGAAGGAATGTTTTACAGTGCGGGTGGTGAGGGACTGGAACAGGTTGCCCAGAGAAGTCGTGGCTGCCCCCATCATTGGAAGTGTTTGAGGCCAGCTTGGCCAGGACTTTGAACAACTTAATCTAATACAAGATTTCCCTGCCCATGGCAAGGAGGTTGGACTTGATCTTTAAAGATCTGTTCCAACCCAAACTATTCTGTGTTTGTATGATTCCATTTCTTTGCTTCGCTCAAGCAGCTGCCATTTTTAAACCATACAGTGCCTTGGGCAGCTGTACAAGCAGTGTATTTCTGGTCCTTGGGCTCCCTGCAGCTTTGGCACTTGGTGGGAGACACAAGCTAAACATTCTGATTTTGATTTTTTTTTTTTTTTTTTTTGGAGGCAAGGGGTGAGGTTGGTAGGGACTTAGTGAGTTGAAATAATATGATGTCAGTGTTTCTAGAAAGCTGATAATCCCTTTTAGGTTCTCGAGCAGTGCACTGATGTCTCTCTTTTTCTGACATAGCATCTGATTTTGTCATCCTTGAGTATGCACTTACCAACAAAGTGTGTTGTTCATGTGCTCCAGCTGGTGTGAAATCTTAAACAGACCTGAACGCTAGGTCTGTGGGGTTGTCCACCCAGACAGCCCAAACTAGATCTGCTTACAGATCTTAGCTGCCATGGAGAGGGATGGTGTGGATGACCTTCAGGAGGACTTGGAGCCACCTTGTGTGTTTAATATCAGCACTCTGAGACTGCTGCCTTGTGCATCCAGGGGAACATAGGGGACAGTGCTGTGGTCTCTTCAATGTTATTGGTGACTGTGGAAGAGCTTGGCTGCAAACCAAGAGACTGCTCAGGGTTCTCCCTTTGAGGGTGTACTGAGTATAGCAGCATTCTGGGTGCATATCTGAGGAAAAATCAGATTCTTGGAGGTATCGGGCTCCAAAAAAGGCTCCTTTAGGGTATAGCCTCTAAAATTGCATTATAATACAATTTGTAGAGCTGCCACTTGAGATTGAATTGGTACCCAAGATTCTGGCTGACTAGACCTGGAGATCTGATGCCCATCACAGAAAAATGTGCACCACTCTGTTGGCTGTACTGCCGCTGAAAGATTTAGGGAGACTTTTTTCAGAGGAAGTTGTAGGAAGTCAAGTGTTTGATATTAATCTCAAGTGAACGCATGATCACTTGAGATACATGCTTGTAAGTTCTTGAGCCTCCCAAAGAGTTCTGGACTTGCTGGGGTAAGCAACTGAATTCCAACACCAATGTCTCATCATCAATTCCTTCAAAGAATCTTAGTCATCAATGTGGTATATCCATTTCAGCATTGCACTTAAGAGGTTAACAGAAACCTGAGGATATTCACAATCTTTTTTCCAAAAAGGTTGATATGAAAACGGCACGCATTCCGTAAAATCATTCCCTGTGTCTGCATAGATTACCTTTGAAATAAAAATTTATGCTTTGTCAGTACTGTGAAGCTGTTGGCTTGCTACAGATTCATGTTGCTGTGTCCCGCAGTGTCATCTGCCCATAGCACTAATGCATCAGCACCAATGCCACTGTGGCAGAGTAAAGAGGATTCTGATCTATTTTGTGGATGAAGAGAAAGGTTGGCTGTGCTCCACTGACTGTATTTATCAACTAATGTAATCAAGCTTTAATGTCAAAAATCTGCTGTTGATGCTTTGCTTACAATTATATGAAATGGATTTTATCTTAAAAAAAAAACCCAAGCAAACAAAGAATTATTTACACAGTGCCATCTGTATTATGTTTTTTTACGCAAGTGTCCAGATGTTAGGAAGTAACAGATTGAAATTCTTTCAAGAAGTACGGGGCAAAGGTCTGAGGTGAATATCTCAGTAGTTTAGCTGTTTAGCACCTGCCCCAGCCTCCAAGCAGAATGGTAACTAAATGGCACAGTAAAGCACATCTGCAACGCTTCAATAGGAGGCAAAAGTTGTAGGAAGATGCAGCCAGTAATCCTGCATAGGTAGAACTTTTTAGAACTGAATTGTGTGTTTTAATGGCAAGATGATCAATATTTTTCTTGCTTCTGTTTCTCTAATGCAGCATTCTGCAAAAGAATTAAGGTAAGTCATGGAGAAAATTTTGTTCTTATTGCATGACTTGTTTATCGTGGATATGGGAACAAAGATAGCTTCAGAAATGAATAAATGATTACTGGTTTGACAGAGCTGTTGTATATAAAAGGAACTTAAACTGTATATTTTCATTTGATGAGAAAAATATTACTTTCACTAATTCTCGTACTTTTTTTCTGCCTTGGAACAAAGGGCAGACTTTTTTTTTTTTTTTTGCATAGATCTGTGATCAGATTTTCAAATTTGATTATTTTCAAATCTGTCATTTCAGATCAGGTCGTTTAACAGCTTAGTAGGCACTATTCCCACAAATTGGGTCTTGAATATCTATTAGGCATCTTGATGAAGCATGGATATACAAGAACATCTACTGATGCCTGATAAAATGAATTAAAGAACCAGGTTGAATTACGGACCATGTATGTTTAGGAATATATTTGCACCTATCATGGGCATTTATGAATGAGAGAGAAATATGAGAGAACATACATTGTACCATCCTGGGAGTAAAGCCTCAGCTTTAAGCTGTCTGAAATGAAGATTAGCTTAGTAAACTTCTACGCAGCTTTTGTTTTGTTGTCTATCTTTGGGCATTGCATAGTGTGCATAGGAGAGTTACAGTAGTTCTGGTGGCGCGTGGCACCAGGTTATTCAAAATTCCAGGCCACAAAAGGGAGCAAGTGCTGGGGGGTGGCAGTGAACTGTGCATGCTTGGAGCAGTAGTGAAGGTGTTAGATTGTCTGGAAAGGCACCATGGAAAAAGGCTTTGCTATGTACATCTTTCCTTGGGGCAAATAGATAGATAGGCAAAGTCATATGTTGTTAAATATTTTAACGAGAGAGCCTCTGAACCTGAGGACAGCCACTGACAGCAACCTAGATGGATTTATGTTTTTAGAGATACAATTACTTGAGTAGTTATGACTTTAAGTTAACATTTCTTGATGTATAATGTAGAAACCTGAGAAGCTTATTGTTTGGTTTGTGGTTCCATGGTAGTGTTAAAAATTGTCTGTAGAAGACACTTTCCTATTTTTATAAGTGTAATTCTTGCCTAGTGTTACAAAGGTAAACAAAACCTCTTCTTTTCACAGCTCTAGGGGGGGTGCAGTGAGTTAGTGTTTTCCCACCAAACCAAGCAATGTTTTCTGTAGGAAGGGTAATGAGGATTTCTTTTGCTTCTGGTAAACTTAGACGCTAAAACTGAGAGTGAATTTTATTGTACACCAAATTCAGATGTCAGTTTATCCTTTACCGAAAAATTACACCAAATGCATAGTGGAAACCTGATGAGAGGGGAACTAAGAGGCAAAGCCTGTAAGGGTAGGGCTCTACATTTATACGTTTGGCTCTGATAGGAGAACCTTACAGCACCAGCAACCCTGCAAGGGGCTGCAGAGGACCACCGAGCCCCCCCAGAGTATGATTGTTGTCCTGGCCCAGCAGCCCAAGCATGCCGAGTGCTGAGAGCTTGGTTGTCTTTCAGCAGGAGTGGGCACAAAACAGTGGAAAGAAGACTGTGGGTAGCAACAAAACTAGAAGTTGTGAAAGCAAAATATATGTAGGGCACAAGTACTTAGTTTTCCAACTTGTGTGGTTTGCTTTGTGGTGGGTTTGCATCTTGTGGGGTTTGTCTTGTTTGTTTTTAGCCTTCTGCAATCCCTTCATGTCCATTCATTCTCCATATTTAGAACTGAGGATGCAATGATTGCGACTAGGGAAGCACGGTGAAATTATACCTTGCTGAAGTAACTCTTCTGAAGTAACTCTGCTTATTCTTTTGTCTGTGATGTAATTGCGCTCAATAACAGGGGCATTCAGCTTGAACCTGTGTTTACAAAACTTGTTTTGTTCTGTGTAATTGTAAATTTGGTTAAGTGACTAATACTAGGAGTCAGTAATTGTTATGGCATTGCTTAAATTATTTTCAGTTCCTTTTTACCTCCTGAATACTTAAATACAAATCCTTGTTAATTAGCCTGATTTTTTTGAAGTTATGTAATATCATATTTTAAGATTTTAAGATTTAATCTAGCCGTTATGCAACTTTTGTGCAACACTAGTAAAGAACTTCTTGAATCATAGATAAAGTTTCTTTCCAAAGATAAATCTTACCCAATTTCATGATTTCTGATATTAAAATCTGACTGCTCGTTCAACCTCAAGAAGGTACTGGAGTCATTTAGAGAACAAATACTTCTACCATCTCCCATTTGACAAACTGAGAGAAGTATGTAGTTTTCTTTTCATAAGAAATTCAAACAGTTGGATCCTGGGGTGGGGGAAATGTTAAAACATGGCAGACTCTTCTGTAGTGCATGAGTTGCAGGCTTGTTGGGTTTCAGCACAGCTTCAGGGGAAGCCATCGTGTCTGACTGCTTCAATGCCCAAAGTGAAGATAATGCAAACAGTTTTATTTCACGTTAGTCTGAAAGAGATCTTATCATCGGATCCATTTGATCTATTCCAATAGTTTGAACCAGCTCTGGGATATAAACCTCACCGCCCAGCAGGTTGGGTATAAAGTGGCTACAGCACATCTTCCTTACTTTAGATTAATACTTTAAAATATTCTTTTGTTTTGATTAGCTGAAGAATAGAGGAATGGCAAACTTCTGTTTTGATTATAACCCTACAAATGAACATCAAGTAACTGGACAAAGGGTCATACTGTACCCATGTCATGGCATGGGACAAAATCAGGTAAGGTTCATGTTTTGTTTTTGGTTTTGACTAAGGCTGTGGTCGTAATGTAAAAAATATGGTAAAAATCTTTGCAGCAGGATTTAAAGAATATGTGGCCACAGTGACATAAACTTATTTATAACTCTGATTCTCACATTGGATGCTTTTAATTCTGTCGTGTCTTGAGGTAAGACATAGGGTAAAATGGGAAAGCGAAAGAGAAGTATAATTCATAGGAAACCAGTTTTTACAAGATGATGTTTTTAAAGTCCTTTGTTTAGCTAGCACTAAAAGATGAACTGAATTTACTGCAAAGGTATTGCATCTCTGGATATTAGTGCTCTCTGCTGATGGTGCGATACATCCATGTACCTGTGAGAGATACAGACTGAGCAGAAATGCTCTGAGCTGTGCAATCAGTGCTCCCTCTGCTGGCATCCAGGCAGCAGGAGCAGAGAGAAGGGGAGAAACTACATGAACTGCAATAAAAACAAATAAAAGAATGTATGAGATGACACAGGACTGTTAGTACTTAGGAGCTACCGGGAAGGAGCATGAAACAAGCAGACCTGCCACTGGAGATCTCTTTAGTGGCAGGGGGACTCAACACTGGAGCAGTGATACCAGTTGGCAAATGGGGGCATGAATAGTGGTGACAGGTAGTAGCTGCAAGAGAAAAAGTGGACAGCAAGCAGAACTGCAAGTGTGGGAGCAGAGCGAGGCTGAAGTAAGACAAGATGTAGAAGCACAGGTGAGATGAGAAATGGATGTCAGGATTGCTGAACTTGCACCTTCTTTTTCTGCCTCACAAACAGCCAGGAAACCTACCAGCAGGACATTTCTCTCGCTTTCCTTCCAGTCTCACTGCCCTTTTGACAGGCACTATTTAAAGGTAACAAGCTGCTCCTGGTGGTGTGAATTTCTTAGCTCAGTTGGCAGGTGACAGTGGCAGGACTGAAACAGTCAAATCTTCCATATGTACGTCCACTGCTGTCAGCTGATGGAAATGATGGTGGGAAGGTTGGTCATCCTCTACTTGTATTGACGTTAAGGAGAGCAAGACACTTCAACACAGAGTTTCACAGATGTTTTCTGACAACAGGCAAACCTTAAACTTTTTTTTTCCTCCTTGGAACGGAATCTGCCATCCTAATGCCAAGCTCTGCTGCCTGATCTCCTCCAGTCTGCTCTCATCATTCCACTCACATCCTACATACGGCTTTAGCAGCAAACCTTCATTACAAAGGTTCATTCTAGTCCCCTGCGCTGCACCACATGTCACAGACAGCTCCACTCCACTCCATTTAACACTTTCTTTTTGATGCTGGCTGGCTCCTAGTCTTTCTTTAATGCTCTTGCTCCCTCTCTTTCCTCACTTATTCAAGGATTCATAGAATGGTTTGGGTTTGGGTTGGACGGGACCTTAAAGATCATCTAGTTAAAACCCTTCTGCCATGGGCAGGGACACCTTCCACTAGATCAGGTTGCTCAAAACTTCATTTCTCCCACCAGTTACTACACACACTAGGTCAAGTATTGTTCCTTTCCCTGGCTAGCTCCCATTTTTAATCCTCTAGTCTTCTCCTTCTCATTGCTTCCTCCAGTTGCAGAGTTTGTTTCACCATTCATCACTTTCTTCCTCAAATAGTACCTTCTGCTGCACGTTTACGCTGTCTTGTGGTGTAAAGGAATGAACTTTATTCTCCAGAGTACAGCTCAGTAAGGTTATTCTCCAAAACCATCTTGATAGGATTTAACATTAATGAACGTGAACTTGGTCAGTCATATGTGTGTTACACTCCAGTACACCCATACCCATCCTCTGGCATGATATGCTAGTAGCAGGTGGCTGTTTATGTAGGGAACTACTGCAAAATCTCTTTTTACTGGAAGCAGTTCTCCACTTAAAGTGACCTCTGAATATCTGTGTGCACTGTGCCGAGAGGACAGAGCTCTGTGTTCTCAGTTTATATATAAAGTCCAGCACCTGTTCCCATTTTTTTGTCTCAGTAAGCAAAACTGCTCTCAGAAAACTGAGATTGCTGGTAATTTGTTGCTATTTTTCCTTGAATCCATGGCCTAAGTGAGAGCATTCCCTTTAGTCCTTTTCAATTGCGAGCTTTTGGTTTGGGTTGGGTTTTTTTAAGCAGTAAGGGTGCTGATGTTTTTGTGGAAGTCTCTGCCCCAGTAGATGAGAATGAAAGGCTTTGAAAGGTCAGGGGAGGTTCAGACTGGATATCAGGAAAAAATTTTTACAGAAAGGGTCATCGGGCACTGGCAGAGGCTGCTCAGGGAGGTGGTTGAATCACCTTCCCTGGAGGTATTTAAAAGACGGGTAGATGAGGTGCTCAAGGACATGGTTTAGTGGCAGATAGGAATGGTTGGACTTGATGATCTAAGAGGTCTTCTCCAGCCTAGTGATTCTATGAAACTCAACAGCAATAAAGCCCATTGGCCTTCTTGGTGTAGCTGGGAAGCAGTGCAGAGGGCACCAACGCATGATGGCAGGAAGCTGACCCCATGTGGTAAGAGGATGGCAACCACTGAGCAGCCTGCTTTGTCTAATACTAGCCCGCCAATATTCCCATTAGCAGCTGATAGATTAGAGGCAAAGAGCTTGACAAAGCCCTTGGGGTTTCTGCAAAAGGGATATCAGACCTGGTAACCTCACTGCTGGTTCATCAAGCGCAAACTTCTTCCCGCACACAGAAGCACGATACCCAAACACAGAGAGGGCTGAAAGTCTGTTTCAGGGTCCAGTGAGGCAGCCAAAACCTGCTTCCATCCCTTGTACCACAGAGCTCTGATACAGCTGGGATATATCCCATCAATTGCCCAGAAGTGGTAGGCACTAGGTAAAAGGTTTCATCAAGTTTCCCAGTAGCGCTTAAGGGAATCTACTGGCTTTTTGAAGGAAAGTAATGCGGTAAGGCTACTAGTTAGTGGGCCATGGATCAGACTGATAACGCTTCCTTTCTGCCCACAGAACCCACTGGGCAAGGAAAGAGCACTAAAAACCACTTCAGCTTTTGAGGAGGAAGATAGTTATCTCATGTGTTACTGGAGCATGGAAAAGCCCAAAGCCTGAAGTATTTATTCCATTTGAAGCAGTATAGGGTAAAGAACTGTGTGATGTTAATTGAGCAAGGATGTAGGAGTGCTTGGTTGGTAATACTATAACCACAATCCTTAATGGTACCGAGAAATTAACCATTGTAATTGCACTGCTCCTCCAAAATCTGTTGCAAGTCCTTGAGAGCCTGTTCAGGAAAGATGTCAGTAGTAAGGAGTGCTCTGACCCTTGTAGCTGCCTCACCCACTCTTGATACATTTGGTACAATCGGCAGCTCACAGGCTTTCACTGACAGTGAATACAAAGTGCTTAAAAGTTATTCTTTTTTATAAATTCACTAATGACCAAGGCTCTTAATGTGGCCTTGTAAAAGTGGCAGCTGTAAAAAAGTGTCCATCCAGAAACAAACAAGCAGGAGGGAAGCATTTTCTTTGTTCAGGCTTAAAATGAGTGTCCTTACAGCTCACTGTGGTACCCAAAGTAGCAGGCTTTCCATATGCCAATCAGATACCAAACCTGGGAACTAAAGCCTGAGTATTTGAGTAAATAATAATAATAATAACAATCACAGAATCATAGAATAACCAGGTTGGAAGAGACCCACCGGATCACCGAGTCCAACCATTCCTATCAAACACTAAACCATGTCCCTTAGCACCTCGTCCACCCGTGCCTTAAACACCTCCAGGGAAGGTGACTCGACCCCCTCCCTGGGCAGCCTCTGCCAGTGCCCAATGACCCTTTCTGTGAAAATTTTTTTCCTAATGTCCAGCCTAAATCTCCCCTGGCGGAGCTTGAGGCCATTCCCTCTTGTCCTGTCCCCTGTCACTTGGGAGAAGAGGCCAGCACCCTCCTCTCTACAACCTCCTTTCAGGTAGTTGTAGAGAGCAATGAGGTCTCCCCTCAGCCTCCTCTTCTCCAGGCTAAACACCCCCAGCTCTCTCAGCCGCTCCTCATAAAGCCTGTTCTCCAGCCCCTTCACTATCCCCTTTGACTTTTGTCGCTGATGAGATACTTTTGTATAAAGCAAATGTTGTGAAGGTAGTGCAGCCTACATCATAGGAATAGGTCCCAGCAATAGATTTCAGTCTCCTGAGTGTTACGTCAGCAGGTAGACTTCAAACTTGAAGTTGCTTTCTCAAAGCAGCCACTTTCCTTTGCAGCAACACAAATGAATGATGGTGAGCAGGTTAATTCTTGGGGAGACACTTGCATCACTGCCCAAAGCCATGGGGCTCCCCAAGCTGTTGCAGTGAACAGCTTTGGTCTGCAACAGCCACCTTGGCAGAGAATTTCTGATTGTGATAGAAGGATGGGCAGAGGAGATTTCATGAAACAACTACCACGAGGATAGTCTAGATCAGAGATCTTACATCTGGAAATGGATGACTGCGGACTTTGTAATCACACAGTCCTGTTTACACTATAATTCCACTTCCAGTTTTCTTTCAAGGTTAATTAGCCTTGGTGGTTGTTAAGGATGGCTTGGTGGTAAGTTCAAGAATATACAACATTTCTGAATTGGTACAGCCTCCTTCACAAAAACTTAGAATCCCTTTCTACAGGGGTGAAACAAAAAAAAAAGAAGGGTTCCTTCTCTCCCTCATCTTTTTATTGCTTTCCACTAAAGCGACTATACTGTTGGTAACAAGCAATTTTCTGATGTGTATAAAACTCCCCTTTACCCTACTGAGTATAATCTAAACCAGATCTAAATACACATCCGTGCACTATAGTCATCTAAATTATTTACAAGTGAGCTAAATACAAACAGCTCTCAAGCTCTGCTGCTCTCTGATGAAGTCCAAAATTTGGCAAGCGCCCATGATAAATATAAAAATTTTAAGGAAGTCTTCAGCCATAATTGCTACAAAGCCAAGATGTTTTGGAGCATCTCTGTAGAATATTGTAAGACAAGCAGTGCCAGTAAATTGTCTTCAGTAAAGTTCTGTTCATGTTTAAAAAGCAGTTGCAGCTGATTTTCTCCAAATAATATCTTAAAATTTTATATAATAAAATGCTCGTCACCATGCATTCTGAGTACTTTGTAACTGGAAATTAACCTTGACCAAACTGCATTTTGAACTATGCAGTGAGCCGCTTCTTAATTAAAGGTAACATTGTTTTGTGACAACTGAATTAAGAAGACATAATGTCAGGCTATAAACTGGTTTCTGTCCTGTTTTAAGGGTGACCAGAATGTGGAAGTAGAATGTTATGGTCAAATTTTGTAAGGTCCTTAATGCTTGGAATGTCTGTTTTCCAGGGTATTTATTCAGCATTTCTTACATTTTAAGTGCTACCAGAGTAAAGCAGTGCTGTGGTGAGATTAATTTTCTGTAAAATAGTAAGTAAATGGCAGCAGTTTAGTCTCCTTGGATATTTTTGGCATAATTTCTCTCCACAATAGCAACTTTTATATGGGAGCTTAATTATACTATCCTAGTATATCTTCCTTATAAACGCTTTCTTGTGTACATATGAAATGACTGTTGTCTTTTGTTTTTTCTCTTGGGTTTGTAGTTTTTCGAGTACACATCCCATAATGAAATACGTTACAACACCCGGCAGCCAGAAGTCTGTGCAGCCGTCGATTCAGGGACCGACTACTTGACAATGTACTTGTGTCAAGATGATGTCCAAAGTATTCCTGAAAACCAGAAGTTTGTTTTCAGAGAGGTAAGTATTTCTGGCTTTTTTGGGGAGCTGGGTGGAAGGAAAAATTGTCAAGGGTTTTTTCTTTTTCTCTTACTGTGTACACATCATGCAGGCCACAATTTTGGCATAGATGTGCTATCTTGGCTTCTAATATCTGAACAAAGAACGAGGATAGCAGCAGCAGCAGCAGCAGCATGCAGGTGAAGAGTATGCCAGTCATGAAAAATAGGAAGATAAGAGGAAGGCAGGCACCCTGCTTAACCTCAAAGCAGTTGGGAAGGTTAGCAGACTTCTTTATTTTCCCTGTCCACATCTAGCACTTTCTGTGAGTGTCTCAGTTCTCTCTCACATCTCACCCCTACCATCTTTTGAGAAATGATTTGTCTCCATGCCTTCCCCAGCCATTCTCACAGCTGAACTACTTCTGCTCTCCATTCATGGACTTCTTTTATTTTCCAGTATTTATCCCCGATACTTCACTTACTACCATTACTTTATTCTCTTCTCTGCTTTAAAGCAGCTGCTTCTCCTCTGCAAACCATCTCTTTTAATCCTCCCCATGAAAATCAGAAGTGCTCTTTGAGCTTTTCTGCAGTATAATGCACAGTTGTATAATTTGACGCACTATCAAAAAATACCTTCTGCTGTGCTCCTACCCTTGCACAGGACGCATCTTGCTGGCTGTGGGGACTCAGTAGATCTGTACCTCTCTTCTTCAGCCTTAATGCCTACTCCCAAAGGGGAGAAATACCGGGAAGTATGGAGTATATTAATAAACATAACGTGATCTTTGAAAACCTTGTATTTAGTAGTTTTTAATCTCTGAAGGAGTTCCTGGATGCCTGAGAAAAAATAAATGGGATGAAAAATAATGGCCTTGGTCAGGTTCTAGTGTGTTATTATTTGGCTAAGGAAAAGGTCACATCATATATCAAAATGGTATATTTACATAATGTATCTGCATAATGAATCTAAATTCTACAGGCTCCATGGTTGACAAATGTCATGCTTAAATACTACCACCAGTGATAGGAGGCAGAGTAAATTCTAAAGAAAAATAAGAAAACTATAGTCCATCTTGTTCAGACTGAAGCTCAAAATGATATTGCTGCGTAAAGCAAAATATTTAAAAGGCTGACTTTATAAACGATGTTTTATTTTTAATACCAACTTCTAAAAAAATCCTTCAAGGTCATATGCATTAATCCCTAATATGACACATATTGAATGAACCTCACTCACTTTAGGAAATAACTGAGAAAATGCAGTTCTGGAAGGCATCTGTTTCCACTGATTTCCTAATCATTAACTTTTAAAATAATTCCTAAATTTTCAGACGCTAAATCCTCTCTTTCTCATTTGTGTCTGTATGTGATTTGAATGTACCGATTACTTTGATTCCTTCTCTCCTTTTGCATTAAATCAAAATCACCAGTCCCCATCTTTCAAGGCAAGTGATGGGTGAGATGTCAGTACCGCATTTCTCTTGCTTTGTACAGAGAAGTGTCAGGTGCTTGAAAAGCTGTCCTTATAGATGTACCGTAATCAAAAGACTTGAACAGCCTTCCCAGCAGCCTGGCAAGAACTGAGTTCTTATGGGCACCAGGTCAAAAATGAGTGAGGGAGAATATTGATTATTCCACTCAAAAATTTGAATTATCACAGACGGAAACAGGAAAGTCATTCAGCAGCTAAGCTTGCAGCGAACCCGTGAGCAAGCACACACTCCTGGGCATCAGGGACTGTGGCTTAAGGCACAATTAGTGTGGCACTCCTGACAAGGGAAAAGCAGACTTTCAGAGGAGTCAGGTTCATACTGAGAAACAGGGTGTTGGCATTTTTCTTCTGAGGCTGTCAGAGGCTTTGGAAATGGTTACGTGTGGGAATGTCACCTGGGCTAAAGGAAGGAAGGGTCTTGTAGCAAGGCAATTCTCCACTGCTGGCTTTGCCACCCATTTTGTGGTGCGTTATCCTATCTGACAGCACTCCCAGATTAGAGCAAGCTACATGAAATGTTCCTAGAGACTTTTGTAATAGGAGGCCTTGAGGCCTCAAAATACGTTTTCTGGGGAATCTGTGGAGGCCTGTCAGACCTTACACCTCTGAGGCAGATGTGCTGCCCTCCAGCAAAGCAAGCAAGGGTCATACTCATCTGCAGGCAAGTGATATGCTTAAGATTGTTTTGCCTTTGCCACTGAAAATATACCCTGTGAAAAAAAGGGAATTTTTTTTTTTGCTAAAAATATATCCAACATCTGCACTTAACTAGCAACATTTACATCTTACTTAATGATGTACAACAAGGTAGTGAATTTGGGTAATGCCTGTACTTGGCTTTTGTTTTCTCTGCCCATATTCTAGTGCAGTAACAAAAGGCAATGAAAGTGAATGAAGTTAGCACATCCTTTACAGGCAGAAATCACTCTAAAACTATGTCAATATAAGTTTAAAGGCAGCGTCTTTTGATAAAGCTTCAGACGTACTCGAGTTAGGCATTTTGGCTTCACTGCATGGCCCCATGAGAAGGGTATGTGTGATACTTACTATTAATGTCTACTGTCATTTTTGAAACACAGTGGTATATCTGTAATTTTTAAGACTTGAAATGCAAAAACTATTTCTGCCTTTTGTAGGATGGGACTTTGTTTCATCTACAGACCCAGAAGTGCGTACAAGCAGAGTCAAATGCGTACAATGGTAACCCAGCACCATTATTACGACCGTGTACCGACTCAGACTACCAAAAGTGGTTCTTCAAAGAAAGAAGTTGATCCAGATATCATCTAGAATATAGCTGAATATGAAAATGTTCTCTTTCTAGTCAGCAGTTAGTCAGCCTTTTGAGAATCACATAAGTGATATATTTTTGTATGGAAAGAACTGTAATTAGTTTACAAGCCTTGAATTTCGTTTTCTGGAGCATTAAAAAGCACTAAGCATTGAGAGCTACGTAAAGTAAGTGCTGTGATTTTATCATGCCACAGAATCTACTCCTCTTCTTTTCTCTTTATTTGGCAGCTACATAACAGCTTCTGAAGTGTCTTAGGTTATTTTCACAAGTGGCAATATATTTTTTTAATCTACTGTGTGAAAGTAAGGCAGTCAAAATAATTGCACTAAGGTTATCTGCCAATAACTTAAAATGTTTTTTATTTTTCTACTAAAACATTTGCAGTTGGGTCTTTTAACAGATATTAGTTAATAATTCTTCTTATCTTTTAAACACCAAGAAGGTAAACGTAGGCCAGATTCTGCCCTAAGTACCTACCACAAAAGTCTCACTGAAAACAGTGAGGATTTGCACGCGAAGGCAGAGTAGGTCTGCGTGTTTTTGCACAAATAACAATCTAGATGCATACAAATTGCACATGCTTGACAATTCTATAACTTAAATGTTGCCACAATTTTAGATGCTCATGGCACTCGATGAGTTTCTAATCATGCTTAAGTCTGGTTTGGGATTTTCTCATCTTTCTTAAAGAAATAAGACTACAATATTTAAAGGTGATGGTCTGGGAAAAGCTATTTGGATTCATACGGATCTAGCTATCCAGCTGTGTCACAGACTGCATGACTTTAACATTATGTGGACTTTCAGCACGCTTCAAACTTGCAAGATCAGACCTAGCAATAATTCGACAATTTCAAAATTACAGTTAGAGAAATCGAATCTTAAGAAATTATAATGGTTCATATAAAAACAATTGCGTAAACATGGGTTTGCAACTGATTGATATGATATTCAGTTGATACTAATATAAAAAGCATTGTCTTTAAGATGTAACTTACATTTTGTCTGGAAACTCCCTTTCTGTTAAGTTGGTCATGTCAACACATAGTCTTATTGAAAATCCCTATGGGGTTTTAACCTGCAGCGGTACGAGATGTTTTCTTTTGTTGTGTATGGGATCTGCCTTACCCAATCAGATGAGTAGTGTGTATAGCAATGCATTTGGTCATTGACCATCACCATTATAATGTTGAGTTTCAGCTTATAAGGAAGGCTTCTTTCTATATCAGCTGGAAGTATGCTTATGTGTAGAATCATGAAGATTTCAACATTTTTTTTCCCCTCAAAAGTCTTGGCATCTGTTTTGATTAGTTTTGGATGTATTCTGTTATTTGCCTTTGTTCATGTTTTCTGTAAAAGTGTACAGTCTTTTCTTTGAATCCTCATAAGCCCATGCCATTTTTGGCATATGTATTTATATGGTAGGGTGTGGGCGGAGGGTTTCTGCCTGTAGGGAATACGTATGTACGTTCTTCCGAGGTCTTTCTAAACCTTGTGGTGTAAACCATGTAGATGGAATGTTTTTGTGAGCACCTTTCAAGTTTTTTCTCTGTGGGCTGGACTGATGAAATTGATATTAGAATTAATAAAATATTTTGTGATTCAGTAGAGTGGCAACTGTCGTAAATACAACTGTGGGATTTTTTTTTTTCTTATGGCCAGTGGTTTTATTTTAATCATTTTGCTGATCTCTTAGGTTCTGATGCCTGCAGCATTTGGGAGAAGATAGCTTCATTTTATGGTCTCTCAAGCTAGCGGCAGTGGTGTGTGCTTTGTGGCTACATGAAAGAACAGTGGGTGCTTCAGCAACACAGCAAGGTTCTCCTGTTCATTTCTGCTTTGCCTTCTCGACTGTTGATTTAATTACATTAGTAAGTTAATGCGAGCCCATCTATTACAATTGTAGATAAAACTCTCATTGATCTCCATGGTCAATGAGGTTTTCTTAGTTTCGGGACTTCAAGACTTCATCATCAGGTGGTGGTATGCAAGTGAAAATTAATAATTGAAAATTATTTTCCATGCATCTTTCCCGGGGAAATATTGATGTTTTGGGCTTCCGATTACATGCCAGCTGAGCTTTCTCATTTACCAGCAAATGTGGTAGCCTGGGTTGAATATTTGCTGGGCAAACACACTTGTGTTGAGTTCAAAAGCAGACACTGAACATAGCAATGTCACCACCTTGCTCCCCCTATGTTTGCCTTGTCGTCCATCTACTTACCATTTTCCTTTTTGATATCCTTTTCTTCCTCTTAGCTCACTGGAACTGTCTTAACGTCTGGCTTCTGGTTTGGAGGGTGAAGTACTCCATCAAGCATCTGAGTCACAATGCACATCTTCAAACTTCCTTTTGTGGAAGGTCAGGGCTACCTGCTAAGGAATGGACTGAAGTCTTTGGGCTTCTCCTCAGCAGAGAAGGGGATAGATGCCTCACAGAAATGGAAAAATTGGAGGACTTCAGTCACAAATCAGTACTTCATCTGGTTCTGGCTTCCTCAGGCTCTCTTTGAAGCGTGGTCCAAATCAGGATCATCCCTTTCTTTCTATTCATTGTCTTTTTATATTTAGAGCTATGTGTTTCTTTTCCCCTTTGCCAACCATCTGAAACACCCATAAAACCAAAACGTGCAACGCGAGCTTGTTGATCATCTTAGATTAAAATAATGGGATACTGGCTGCATAAAGTGGGAAAACTCAAGGGTCCTTCTTCCACTTTTTCCCAACAGTCTGTTCCAAACAAAAAAGGACATTTTTTTAAATCAAGAGAGATAGGCTGAACAAATTGTCCTAAGAAGGTGTCTCAGTGCACAGTATGCCATATAAAATTCTAGGATAAAGGTGAAGAAATCTGTCCTCCAAATGGATTTATTCCTTCGTCATTGTCTAGCTGTGAATACAACTGCTCCCATATTTACTATCCTATTTTTAGAAGTTATATTGGAGCAGTGTGTTCTCCCAGGCTCCTTTCCTTCCCCTTATGTTCCTTGGACATGCCTAGGTATAGGACATATTTGGCACAGTTGAGGCGCAAAGGATTAAACCAGAAGTATTTCACAATACTAAACTATACAAAACGTCTCCCACTTTTCCATGTTCTGTGCTAAATACATCTTGTGAGAGGAATAGTAATATGCAAGGAGTCTTTAACCTTTAATAAATTGCCTGATGGTAGTATCCCCAAATGAGAATCTGCTGTTCAAAGTACCAGTCAAACTTGCTGATTTTTATGGATTTTTTTAGAAGAAGTTATCAAAAAATTTTCATTAAGAAAATGCCTATTTCTTAGTCTTTGTATTCTGTTATTAAAAAAAAAAACAAAAACAAACAAACCCAAAAGTTGCAATCAAGCTTGCTGTCTGGTGCCTAATTCTTTCCCATATTTCTTTGAGCTCATCAAGTAACCATTTTACCATTTTTTTTCCTTTTCTTCTCCTTTCTTTTAAACACTGTGGATCTTTGATGTGGACTAGAACTTACTGGATTTTCAGTTCACTTTTCACTTTACTTAGTTCACTTTTCACAGAAGACAAGAGTATGGACTTCCCTTCTAAGAAATAAATGAGTAAGACCTCTGGATGTGCACTCTTGACCAGATCTGTATGACGGAGGATTGTTAGAGCTTGCACAAACACCCTGGAACAACAGTCATCATTGTATACGCATCAGTCATCATAAATTTGGAGCAGTGTTTCTTGCTAGCTCTGCTGAAACAAGGACTCAAAAATGTGTTCAATTTTTATAGCAGGTGATAAGTCTATGGGAACAGGGAATTCATGTTTGCTGGTAACACCAGGACTGATGGGACTGTGCTTCTCTTCACCGTATATGAAAACATGGACAGTTAGGCAGTGACACTGCTGGGTTTGTAATTCACAATCTGGTGGTTTTAAATTTCATTTGGCTCTCTTAAAGCCTTTAGATTGGGAGATTAATTTGAAGTTGGCCTTTGTTCTGATACCCCGATAATAAGATGTAGCAGTCGAGATGTCTAGAGAGACCATAGAGTTAGGATAACACAGTTGTGCAATATGCTTATAACTCTTGGAGTTTTTGGCAGTGTTTGAGAATGCTCTATAGGCTCATAACAAAGGCAAAATTTTGACCATGCTAGCAAGTTAGCTGAGGTAGGTGGGAAAGTCCTTCGGAGGAATAGTGGAGTTCCCCCAGTTCTGTCAGTTTAACTCCCAACAGCCATAGCCGGATTTGAATTAGACCATTGCAGTATTCTTCCACTTCCCATTTCCAGAGGAAAACCATTATGGCTGTATAAGCAGAATTGAAATTATTATGCCTAGATCGACAATTTTCAATCTTTTTTTTCAATATGTTGCTCACTGACATTTACATGAGTAGACAAAACCTGTTTAGACCAGTCCTAGTCAGCACCAACAGCAATGTTGTGGCTGTAGATAATATTTATAGAGGCTTCTATGATTTCCAAAAGGGTTTGGAGACAAAAACAGGGCAGGACTTTCTCAGTGAATTCTCTTGACTCCAAAAGAAAGAAGATGGAATATGCAGGAAGTGAGTCACTGGCTTGATAGGTAGCATTTCATGTAGCATCAGACCATCTCCCAGGGTGGGAGAAGACTTGCAGCAGATGCTATTTATTTCTTGGTGGTAAGGGAAAAATCAGTTTCCTGGGTTTCTTGAACTTCTCCATGCTATGAAGGTACTTAACTTGCAGCTGAAGAAAATCTGGTCAAGGGAGTCATAACAGTGCAGATACTTAGACCTGAAATTCATGGAATAGGTATTCTGCGATGTGCAAGTACAAAGACTATATAGAGAATAAAAGCATTAAGTGTGCATCCACTGTGAGAAAACTTACTTATAACAGAGAGAAACTGGAGATGATCATTAGCAGGAAGATATTTGACGTAACTTTTTACTGAAATATAGTTGATGGATTCATGACTGAAATGCTGAAGTGAATGGGTAACGTTCTGGGAAGAAAGTGACTTTTGATTTTTGAGTAAAGAGAACAGCATTTACAATTCTTATGAATTAATATTTTAGCCAACATAGAAGAAACATGTACAGAAGGTGTCTGATATACACCACCTAATAAGAATATAAAGCCTTTTTGCATAACAGATAAGGGATGTGTGCTACCTCAGAGGATTTCATCATAGGGGATGCACTTTATTGATTTCATGGTAACAAAACATTCTGGGGATTTCTAAGGTAAAGAAAAAAAAAAGGCAGCTGGCCAGGCAGCTGTGTCCAACACAATCTTTAGTAAGTAGTTGGGTGCAATTCTTCTTTAGGCCTCCTTTTGTTTAAAATGAGATGCTACCTGGGCATCTATTATGTGTAAACAAAAGATACCTATGAAGGAAGAAATTTGTCAGTGCTGAAATTGGAAAGAAGCAGGGCTTACAAAATATATGTATACATCATGTTGAAAACAATATGTGTAGGTTTCAAATCCTTTTGATAGGATTGCACATGAAATTTTTGAAAGTGTCAGAAATACAGTTCTTTGTTAAATCTAAATTTAGCCTCAGTGCATCTATTACACTATTGTCTTTAATTATCTGATTTTATTGTGTTACGTCCCCTGTTGTGTTTTTTTTTTTTTACAAAAGATGTGCAAACTGTCTTTTTCATGCCTCACTGAGTATACAGGAAGGATTTTGAAAGGCTTATTTTACATAATCCTCATTGTTCAATATATGGCCTTATTCCCCACAGTAAATCTGAAGCCTGAAAAATAAAGGTTATTTTCATAGCTTTTTTTAATGGAACTTGAATGTTACAGTGTCCTAGTGCTTCCCAAATATTTATTACTCTATCTTGACAGTACGACCATGGAGGAAGAGGACCGCTGTTTTCCTGCAGGGAAAGCAGTGACAAAAGCATTAAGATCAGAAGTACCACATTATTAAATACTGCGATTTAAAGTGCAGCTTTGCTTGGTTTAAATGATAACCTGCAATACTCCAAACTTCTGTGGGTCAGGCACGGGAGCAAAGTTTCATTTGACCTAAGGTGGTCACCTTCAAGCCAGAAATGAGCATACAGATGAAGTGTCACCCCAGGCTTACATGAAAGCCAGAATGATGCACAGAATGATGCATAGAAAAGATCACTTGCAGACTACCATCAGAGACTACCTCTGAAAATCTGTTTTAGGTTTCTGGACAAATACAGGTAAGTCTTGTTTTTTTCTGGACCTGCTTTTGGAACTGCTTTTGTACTCCGTTGTAAGTATTAGCTCTGTGACATAGCACTTCCCAGGCGTGTTTCTTTGACCTACCTCCCCAGCATCTGACTTCCCAGTCGCTGCGGGCATAAGACCAGCAGCTGGGCTCTGCCTCCCATGCAAGGGCAAGGCTCGAGCCTTACACTGAATGGAACTGTGCAATTACTCTTTCTGACCTGAACCTGGAAAGAAGCAAGAAGGTGCATTTGGTTCTCAAAATAACAAAGGGATGCTTGCTGCTGCATCAGTAACAAAGAAGGATGTCAAGCAGTTGCTAATAATATTCAAGGTATCAATTCTGTTGTACCACATAACTTGGACTCAAGCTTTCAGAAAGACAGATCTCAAAAACTGGGAAATTACTTTGGAAAAAAAAAACAAACCCAAAAACTTAGAAAGCTGATGGCATTCCAGAGAGAGAGAGAGAGAAAATGAGTGTGTGTGTTAATACAGTGCCAATATTGTAAAATGATAAGCATAGTGATCCAAGCAGCTATAGTCCTGGGAGCTAAATACTGGAGAAAATCACTGAATGATACAGGTTACAAGCAATGAAGAATGATTTTCTGTGAAACAGATTTTGACAAAGTTGGTATCTATTGCAGGTCAGGTCGAGGATCGTAAAACATCATTTAGCAAATTAAATTCTGATTAAAAATGACATTATAAAAAATCAATATGGCAACTACTTCTGTTGGCATCCTAGGAAGATCTGTTCTTAGGGTCATGATAATCAGCCTTCTGAAGAAAAGTAAGTTACTGATAAGCTTGCAGGTGACAAAAATATGCTGGACAGGTCACTTGCACAAATAAAGCACAGTTTGATTTATCCTAACGCGAGGTCAGATGCATAGGAGCAAAGAAGTAGGTCATGCTTTTGGGTAGAATGGATCCAAACCACAGTGTAGACAATACCATAAAGAGGCAGCCGCACAAGGACAACATGCTGGGTAGTTTGCCTATGAGGATTAGGTCTCCACCTGCCCAGCCCTCAGAAGCGACTGGTGCCTGGAGAGGTGCTGAGGTTACTGCTAGTGGCCCAGCGCTGATGGGTTGCATAGTCAGAAGGGCCCATTCACACAGAAAGTGTAAAAAGGAACCTTGCCTTGGAAATGCCTCTAAGAATGATTCCTGAGGTGAGGGAAACTTGGTCTAATTATTTTACAAGAGCAATTGCAGAGATTAGTCTTAGCCCGTGTGCATAGATCAAATACTACATCCTCTGAAACTGATAAAGGCATGATGAGGACCAGTCACTGGAAGCTGGAATAAGACAAATTATTACTGAATGTGAGATGCACCTCTGAGCAAACATGATTGCAATGATCTATCAAGAGATGTGGTGGACTCTTCATTACTGATGTCTTCAGTTAGCACTTCTGGATGTCATACCAAGTGGAAGCCTGTAAAACAGGAGGTGAGTATTACAAGATTACTGGTTGAAGCCTTTAAGCCCAAGGTCAGATCATGATGATCTTAGAATTTAGTAATCTGTGAAGATTCTTTCCAGTTTACTGCATTGATACCACTGCTGGGTATGCGATATAAATTAGATGTATTAGGTTAATTTTCAAAGGTTTGCTGTCAGGAAAACTAAGAATACGTATGAAAAGTGAGGTGCCTAAGGCAGGGTTAAGCAAAGGTGCTAATAACACCTAGGATAATAACACATAGGATCAGCCTGCTTTGAAACACACAGCTGACCTGCCTGGTCTCCCAGGGCTTCTCAGCAGGCTGCCAATTAGCACACTGCTGCTTGGGGACGTTGCAAGGTGCAGTCAAGGGTGGGCAGTGGGAAAGTGTTCCCCAGGGTGGGGGGACACACCAGGAGTAAGGCAGAAAGCCTCCGTGAATAGAATAATAGAATCATAGAATGATTTGGGTTGGATGGCACCTCAAAAGGTCATCTAGTTTCAACCCCTCTGCCATGGGCTGGGACACCTCCAACTAGATCAAGTTGCTCAAAGCCTGGTCTTGAACACTTCCAGGGATGGGACCTCCATAACTAATCTGGGCAACCTGTTCCAGTGCCTCACCCCCTCACAGGAGAAAAATTCTTCTCAATATCTGATCTAAATCATAGAATCACCAGGTTGGAAAAGACCCACTGGATAATCAAGTCCAACCATTCCTATCAAATATTAAACCATGTTCCTCAGTGCCTCGTCCACCCGTCCCTTTAACACCTCCAGGGAAATCACCCCTCTTTCAGCTTAAAATTGTCATCCCCTCATTCTGTCCCCACGCTCCCTTATAAAGAGCCCCTCCCCAGCTTATAGCCCCCATCGGGTACTGGAAGGCTGCTATAAGGTCTTCCCAAAGCCTTCTCTTCTCCAGGCTGAACAACCCCAACTCCCTCAGCCTGTCCTCACAGGGGAAGTGCTCCAGCCTTCGGATCATCTTTGTGGTCCACCTCTGGACTCGCTCCAACAGCTCCATGTCTTTCCTGCTTTTAGGATTCCAGAACTGAACGCAAGTGCTCCAGGTGGGGCCTCAGGAGAGCAGAGCAGAGGGGCAGAATCACCTCCCTCTACCTGCTGCTCACGCTTTTGATGCAGCCAAGGAACAGGCTGCCCAGGGAGGTGGTTGAGTCGCCTTCCCTGGAGGTGTTTAAGGGACGGGTGGACGAGGCGCTGAGGGACATGGTTTAGTGATTGATAGGAATGGTTGGACTCCATGATCTGGTGGGTCTTTTCCAACCTGGTGATTCTATGATTCTGTGTGGAGGTAACTAGCTGGGAAAACAGGCACGGAAAGGGCTCGCCTGGCCCAGGCTACTCGCAGAGTTGTGGCAATCCAGGGGAGAACTGAGGGAGTCCTGCTGCAGCCTTCATTTTCTCGTAGCCACGAGCGCTGCCACGCTCCAGGAATTCTGTGAGAAAATGAAAAGAGCTTAAAGAAATAAAAAAAAAAACAACCAAGCACCAAGCGGTGTGCGCTGTGGCGGAACGGCCGGGCCAGGCCGCGGGGCTGGCAGCAGCGATAGGAGCGGGCGCCCAGTGCAGCCCTACCTGCCCCTGCTAAACCCTGAGCGCCTCATCTATTAAATACCCCCAGGGACGGGGACTCAACCCGCGCTGCTGCCCTCATAACCCTTCTCGGTGAAGAAATTCTTCCTGCTACCCCACCTGAGCCTCCCCCAGCGCAACATAGAATCATAGAATCATAGAATAACCAGGTTGGAAGAGACCCACCGGATCATCGAGTCCAACCATTCCTATCATACACTAAACCATGTCCCTTAGCACCTCGTCCACCCGAGCCTTAAACCCCTCCAGGGAAGGTGACTCAAACCCCTCCCTGGGCAGCCTCTGCCAGTGCCCAATGACCCTTTCTGTGAAGAATTTTTTCCTAATGTCCAGCCTGAACCTCCCCTGGCAGAGCCTGAGGCCATTCCCTCTCGTCCTGTCCCCTGTCACTTGGGAGAAGAGCCCAGCTCCCTCCTCTCCACAACCTCCTTTCAGGCAGTTGTAGAGAGCAATGAGGTCTCCCCTCAGCCTCCTCTTCTGCAGGCTAAACACCCCCAGCTCTCTCAGCCTCTCCTCACCTCCTTGAGGCCGTTCCCTCCCACCCCCCTCTCTCACAGCCTCCTTCAGCGATCAGCTTTCCCCTCAGGCTCCTCTCCCCTGGGCTAACGGGGCAGGGCAGCGTCTCCGTCCCCTCCGGCACCCGCAGGAGCGCTGCGAGCTCCGCCCGGGGAAGGTGCCCGACCCAGGGGCGCTGAGGCCGGGAGGGAAGCTCTGCTCGCCCTCCTCCCTCACACTCTCCTCGCTCCGCATCCCCCCGCCCTGCCCGAGCCCCAGCGCTGCCCCGGCTCCCGGGGAATGCGGCACTAGCACCCCCGCCCCTCCCCGGCTCTAGAAGGGGCGGGGGGGGGGACACGCTTTTTCCTCTTCGGCGTTTGCTGCCGGAGCATCCTTTTTAATATTTTTTTTTTTTCCCCCTTTGGGAGGAGGAGGAGGAGGGGGGAAAGGAGGGAGGTGTTCAACGAGGGCTGCTCGGGCCCCCCCTCCGCGGCGGAGAGGTGCCGTCCCTCCCTGAGCAGAGAGGTGGGGGGGGGGGGGGAGGCAGAGGCAGGTCCCGCTCCCTCGCTCCGCCGCCGGGGAGAGAGGAGGAAGGCTGGTGGGGAGCGTGTGTCACTGTGTGTGCGTGGTGCTGGGGGTTATTTATTTATTTATTGCTCCTGGTGGTTGCAGCTGGCAGACCTGGGAAGGAGTAGGCGCCATTGCCAGAAGGATTATTGCCAGGGGAGGGGAAGGGAGGGGAGGGGAGGGGGGGGAAGGCAGAGGAGACCCCGAGGCTCCCGGGGAAGGATACAGAGGGCTCTTCTCTGCCCACCTTGGAGATGCGGCCGGTCTGAGGGGGGGCTCGGCTCCCTCCCGCCGCTCTGTCCGCCCCCCCCCCCCCCCGCTTTCCCTACCCGGTCCTCCTCCTCTTCCTCCCCCTCATCCAGCAGCATGCATCCCTCTCCGCGGAGAGCGTCCGCTGCCACCTCCAACCCTGCCATGCTGCTGCTGCTGCTGTGCCTGGGCTGGGCGCCGCCGGGCTGGGGCTGGCCCCGGGGCAGCTCCCGGGGGGCGGCCGGGCTGCCCCCCAACGCCACCACGCCGATCTCCATCATGGGCTTGATGCCGCTCAGCCAGTCCGAGGAGGACCAGAAGAGCAAGATCGGCCGAGGGGTCCTGCCCGCCGTGCAGCTGGCCATGGACCAGATCCGCAACGAGTCCCTGCTCAACCCCTATTTCCTCGACCTGCGGCTCTACGACACGGAGGTAGGGGCCGAGGGAGTGGGGGGGGGGATGGGGGGGGTGCGCCGCCCTCTCCGGGGCGCAAGGGCAGCGCGGACACCCGGGCCGGGGCCGGGCGGCGCCCCCGAACCCGCCGGGCGGCTGCGGAGGGAGAGGGGCCGGCGCTGCGGGGCCGCGTCCCGCCGCCCGGGAGCGGCTCCCCCGGCGGCCGCGGGGCTCGGGGGCCGCGGGGGCGGGGGGGGACCGGGGGGGACCGGGGGGTCGGGGTTGGGGGCGGGGGGGGGTCGGGGGTGCCGGGATTCGCTGCCCTTGGCACGCGCGCGCCCGGCTGCGGGGAGAGAGGCTGGCGCTCCCGAACCCGGCGGAGCCGCCGCCGCAGCCCTCTCCCAGCATCCCTCTCCCAACCCTCTCTCAGCCCTCTCAGCATCCCTCTCAGCATCCCTCTCCCAGCCCTGTCGGCATCCCTCTCCCATCCCTCTCGACATCCCTCTCCCATCCCTCTCGACATCCCTCTCCCATGCCTCTCGACAGCCCTCTCCCATGCCTCTCGGCATCCCTGTCCCGTCCCTCTCCCCTGCCTCTCGGCATTCCTTTCCCGTCCCTGTCCCAACCCTGTCCTATCCCTCTCCCATCCCTCTCGGCATCCCTGGCCCGTTCCTCTCCCGTCCCTGTCCCATCCCTCTCGACATCCCTCTCCCATGCCTCTCGGCATCCCTCTCCCATCCCTCTCCCATGCCTCTCGGCATCCCTCTCGGCATCCCTCTCCCATCCCTCTCGGCATCCCTCTCCCATCCCTCTCGGCATCCCTCTCCCATCCCTCTCGGCATCCCTCTCGGCATCCCTCTCCCATCCCTCTCGGCATCCCTCTCCCATCCCTCTCCCATCTGAGCTACCCGCTCAGCCGCACGCCAGCCGCTCAGCTCCCCGGTCTCCGCCAAGGGGCACAGGCGCTGCCTTCCCGGTTTATCCAAGGGGCACAGGCGCTGCCCTCCCGGTTTATCCAAGGGCACAGGCGCTGCCCTCCCGGTTTATCCCGCCGGGACCCGGGTAGGCGGCAGCCGGAGCTTGAGGCAGGAGGAGACGGGGGAGAAGGTTCTCGCAGGGTCTCCCACCGGAGAGACCGGGCGCCCTGCCGGAGCCGCTCCTCGGAAAGAGTTAAATTTGCAGCCCCCCTCTCCCCTCCATCCCTCCCCATCCCATGGGATCCGGCCCCTCTCCGGCTGCGAGAAGAACCCTGTGCCGGGATACATCTTTGCTTTAGCTGGTAGAGAGGGAGGCGAGGGCTTTGTTAAGTTGTTCCCCACCACCAACCACCCACCACTGCGTTTGGTTTTGGTCACAACTTCAAAGAAACCGTGTGTTTGCGGAGGGTCCGTGCGGGTTCAGGGCTCTCCTGAAGGTGGCACTCGTTTCTTGTGTAATGACAGCGTCCGGCGCTCGTTTTCAAGACAAATCCCCCCCGGTAAAGCGAGCGACTACCGAAAATCTTCCAGGCTGTGGTTTAAGGCAGCCCCTGTCTGCTCCCCCTCGATTCTTAGGATGCGGGGTTGGAGGGGAGCGAGCCGAGAGCGGCGGTGACAGGCTCGAAGTGCTTCGTGGCAGCGTCTCCATCCCCTAAACTCACACAAAATCCTCTCCTAGGGTGGCTTTTCGTTGACTTAAATGTGTCACAGCATTTTTATTTTTTTTTCCAAGGTATCTCTGGGCAGAAATGCACGGAGGGCAGTATTGCTGAATATTGAATTTCTCATTTATGAGGAAGCAACTGCCGTCGTGTTGTGCGAACAAAACTGAGATATCAAAAAGCGATGCAGGCAGGATCAGCCTAGAGTAGCTGCTTGTTTCCTTAAAAACTGAATCTCAGGGAACTCTGCAATCATAATGAAAAGAATTATGGGGGATTTTCTGAATGGCATTACCTGTTCCATAAAGTGAGGTACGTGTTAGGAAAAAAAAAATTGCAGTTCTTCTAATCCCATTTTCATCCGTCCCTCCCATGGAATGTTTACAAAAATAACACATGCATAGGCAGCACAGAAACCCAGGCAAGATCTTCCTTCTTCAAACAGTAACATTGTAATCAATAAGGTGCTGCGTTTCATTGCAGTCAAAATATTTTGAATATCTTAATACAGATTTTGGGCTCTGAACTAGGTAGTTAGCATTAAAATATTCAGGGAAAAAAAATGCCCTGTTTGTTCTGAAATGAGTATCGGTTTCTTAAAAAATGCTTTTTTACTGTTTTGTACTCTAGGGACGTAAAGAATCAGGGTCATGTTGCCAGCTTGCTGTGTAGCTTTGAATGCTTTTAAGCAATTAATAAATGGATGGTTATGGAATGCTAAGTCAGGCGAACATATATATTTGGAGTTCGGTTGGATCATTATCGCACGCTTAATAGTGACAAGTAAATAACTTAGTGTTCATGAAGAAGGCTAGATTGACTGCACCAAACCAGAATAGATTAATGGCAGGAACAGCCATTAAATATATAACGGCAGTGCGAACTTTTTCACTCTGTTCAGACATTGCCTTATTCCTCCAGTGCACTTATCGTAAACAGAAGGATAGATGGTTCGTCAAGCCTACTTTGTCCTCAGCCTGTTTCCTGAGGTCACCAATAGATAGATAAGCCTAAAAGGCCTGGATCTTTTATCATTGCATAATCACAGACCAGGGAGTAATTCTCTCTCTCAGGGCTTCCCAGGTGGTGCTTGTGACATTGTTGGCTCTTGAAAAGAGAATAGGGAGCCTTGAACACATGGGATTTTTTTAATATCTTAAGAAATTATTGTGGTATATTTGTAATGCTCAGGAAATGTATGGCAGGGATTCAGAAACTCATATATTCTCCCTCACGTCTTTCCAAAATCTCCCACCGTTGCAATCTGATGTTGGTGTTGCAATTTTGTGTAATATTTTAAAAAAGCTCAGAAAAACAATAATGAAAATAAACAAAGCAATTTTTTTGTTTTTCAATGACGCATTCAGGTAGTTTTCTGTCAGGATTGAACAGAACGTTTTAGCTTGAATGATATTTCTGATTTTTGTAATGAAGCATTATAGTACCTTTACTTTCTGATCAACCATCTGAAGAATTGCAATGTGCCAGGTTAGACTGTTGTTTGTCAACACCTGAACTTTGACATGCGGCTCTAGTGTTTTTCAAAGCATTTAAACCGAATGAAGCACTTCAGTACAATCCTTAGTCTAAGTCTCAACCATTTGTGAGTGTGTGAATTACATTTTTGTTACAGAATAAGACCACAGTTCACAGCAAACACATAAAAATGCAGAGGCTTATCTCTTGAGTATTTTTTGTGGTTAAATGTGTTTGGAGTGCCATCCCGATCCAGTTTGGCAAACTCTGTTTTACTGCCCCGTGGGCATGTCTGTATTTATTTGGACATTCTTATGTGGGATCAGGCAATAGAGCAAAGCTCAGGTGTAGGCATTTGCAGAACTCTGGTCTAAACTAGTGACTTTAGTTTGTTTCAATGTTCATTTCAATGAGAGTGGGAGCAAACTCTAGTTGAGACTCTTAGGCAAAATTTTGTACTTGTGCTAGTTTAGAAACTAGAGAATTTATGAAGTGATCATCTGTAAAAAGTCTCATCCAAAACCCATTGAAATTAATGGCAGTAATTCACTGCTGCCAAGGGCCCTTGGACCAGGTCCTAGTAGCTAAGGTGCTTGATAGTTTATGGCTTTGGATCAATAATTGTGATATAATATTTTTTCTTTTTCCCGTCCCTGTGATTGTAACTTTAGCTGGTCAAATATTCAAAGAAATGTTTTGCAAAATAATGAAATAAAAAAATGCTGCATACACTAGATGTAGTTTACAACCTCATGTAAATCAGGGAAGATGATTTCTGCTTGAGCACCCTGATGCACATCTGTTACAGGGAAAAAAACAGAATAATCTTAAAATAAAGAAATTCAATATTCTAATAGACAATATTATAAATTTCAACAGTATTTAATTCACATCAGACAAAAACTGACCATGCAGAAACTAGAGGAAGAGCCTTAGTGGAAGAAGACAAGGGCTTTAATGGAAGTTGGGTGTCTGCCCTTCTGCATCTGGACATCTTTCCTCGAATCTGGCATCTATTTTCTGATTTCTTGTAGAAGCTCCAAGTGGTGCTCAGACAAACTGAATTTGTTTTGAATCTAAAGATGTATAGTCAGGAAAGCTGGGCACGTAACTTAAAATTTTGTCACTCATTTCTGAAAACCAAAGTGAGTCTTGACAAGCTGAAAAAATATCTTCCAGAAGTAAGTGGGGTATATTATCACAAAGAGGGAAGAATATTCATACTATGGAGATGAGATTATTTCATTTTCTCTAACTACTACAAATAATTTGTGGTAATCCTGATATAATCTCATCTTTGTGTAATATTACACTCTAATGCCTTTAAATAGCAGTTTGAGCTCAGGAAAATGCATAGGACTGCACAAAATATGAAGGAAAATATGGAAGTATTGAAGTATTTTATACATATTTACCTACTGCTATTCTGTAATTAAGTAGGGAATACCTTGCCTAGTTTATCTGACAGGAAGTGACAGTCTAGGTATATTATAAATAGACCTTATCTCTATTTTCTTCTGTTATTAAAATATAATTTTTTTTCAGTAAAAACCTGCTCCCTCAAAGTTTAAGAAAGTTATATGGGCTATGCACCATCTCGATATTTTCTACCAGCTATTCTAAGTTAAAAAAGACCCTCAGCTTCTGAACAAAGATACCTTTTACAGAAAGTCCAGTAGTGAATGATGTCAACAAGCTCAAGTCGTGTCTTGCTCCTGCAAGCTGAAGTAAGAGTCACACTTCTTTTTATTAATAAGAATGGGGACTATATTCCAAAAACAGGAAAGCAGGTTTGTGTCAGTGATGTGAAATCAGGTGTTCAGCCAGGGATGTGGAGCTTAGTGTTCATTGGCACCTGATGATCTTCAGAGAGGGTCTAACAGCTACTGGTTGCTGTCTGACAAACTCTGCCCTAACAGAATTGAGCAAGTGCACCCCATCCAGAAAGAAATTACTTGATTAGGGCCTTTGTCTTAAGAGACATAGACTTGGGTCACTCCAACAGCAGCTGGATTTGGTTGGGGAAGTGTGGTGTATCAAAGCCGAGTTGGGACTTAGGGGCTGAACGCTTACACACTTGCGAGTGCTCAGTTTACTAAATTGTCTGAAGCCTTATTTTCATTTTTTTCCCATATTTTTTCATTTTTTTGTATCTGGGACAGATTGATGTTGTCATGGTCATCTAAGAGTAGCAGTCAGCTGAATACGTGGGTTATGTCTGGATCTAAAAGAGGGTCCAGTTTACATCAGACTGAACCAGCAGACATTTTTTTCTCATATCTTCAAATGAGTTTGTCTGGCATTTATTGCAGTAGTTGGGTAATTTCTTACCTTTAAATATTACCAAGTACTTGTGCTGTCTGATATATGCAGAGTGTGGCATTAAAATGCAATAAACTACATGTGTGGATGACGATCACTACTCTACTGGCAACATTCTGCTTGAAAGGGACATTTTTCTTTAAACAACCAGTGTCCCCTTTGACTTCCACGTAATATGGCTCCATTTGCGACATAACCTCTTTTTGCTCTAGAGTTTGGTAAACTTGGAGGGTGTAATCTAAAAGTTAAGTGTTTATGTTAATTCTATGCTGGCTTCTCCACTGATGCTAAGATGTGGGTGGGGAGAGGAGAGAAATCATGTATTCACTGCACCCACTCCTGGGTGCGGATCCCAGACCTGCAAAATGTATATCCTCTAAATATCTCTGCAAAGAGATTAAAGCTAATGTATCATTTGCTGGCATATGTCTTGAAATTTCATGTATAACTTAGCATATGCATACTGCAAAACACACTGTAATGGAATCTTTTGATTCAAATGCCAAACATGCTCCATTGGGTGGGGAAAATGTATATATATATATTTTTTTTAATAAAACCAGGAAGGAGTTTCTATTTACATTTGAAGACAGAGGGGGAAAGCCCTGTCCTCTGATACGGGTATCAATCAGTGTGAATTACTCAAGTTTGTGGAAGAGATGGGGTGTAATATCCTGATGATAACTGTGAAGAAAGTATTTGCGATAGGAAAAAGGGAGAGGAAGAAGCTAGAAGAGAGAGATTTAATGACAGCACTCACGCAAAAAAAATTGTTAATATAGTATTTTTATTGTTTTAATTAAATACATGTAACTATTTGGGATGACAACATAACTAACATAACACCATCTCACAGTAACAATCTGAGCGTGGCGATGCATGTGTTTCTCAAGCTTTATTCTCTGCTTTTGGTTTCATTGCTTTATGGATGCCTTCATGGCATATAGTGAAATTACAATGCATTTGAGCAAACTGCAGAAACCGGGAGACAAATGGCTTTTTCATGAAACTCAAGTGGAAGCCATTGCTATATTTTTACTTAGGAAGGGTTGAACCATTGCATCGGGGGGGCTGGCTCAGGTAGTGGAATTTTATGGAGGAAAATCCATGATTTGTTTTGGCTCAAATCATTTTTGGAGCAGCTGGGGCTAGCAGAGAGGTACACTGAAGCCAGGCAGCGGTTGTGTGACTCAGTCCTGTGGAGATGTGTGTTGCTACATAGCAGCCGGTATGGTCCAGGAGATTTATTTCAGACTATGGGATTCCAAACTGAGAGGGTACAGTGCACATACATCACAATTAATTTAAAATTTATTTTTGTACTAGGAATCCTGGAATTAAGTTGGTGTCAGACCTTGAAGCTTTTCAGGAGCCAAATGCACTGTTCTGTTATTTGTAGATCGAGCTGAGCTAGAAATGAGATTTGCAGTGCTTCAGTGGTCTCCTGGCTCCAGCATTAATGGACCAGTAGCCTGACTCACGAAACAAACTGGTTCAGCCTCAGCATTGCTCTGACTTAAAGAAGGCGGTGCCCCTAAGAATATCTGGAATATATTTTCTGTCATTCTGTGTCTCCCCTTGCCATGCCATTAACGCTTGTAGAATGACAGAATTATTTTCCAAATAAGTATTCTCAAACATGAAAAATGAAGGCTAACTAATTAATGGCAAATACCCACCTTGTCTCTGAAAATAATAGTCACAAAGAGCGTAGAATATAAGGGCTAATTCAGCAGGGCTGTCCAAATTGTTGTTACTGAGGCTCTGGAGAGATGAAGGCCCAGATAATGGACTAATTGCTTTAAAGTGAGCATCACGTGTTTGAAGGATAGGATTAGAAAACTTAGGTTTCCTACTATGGCCATGGTTCTCTTAAATAATTAATGACTGCTAAGATCGTAGGACCATTAGGATTATCCAGCTCTTACAATACAGGCCATATATTTCGCATGGGGATTTCTGCCTGCTTCACTATGAACTGTGAATGTGTACTTCAGAAAGCTCTTCGATTGTGTCTTCGGGATCCTTCAAAGTCCTCCTCCCTGGAAAACTTTTCTCTGTAATTTGCTTGAAATCCCTTTAACAGTCCGTTGCTATTTCCAGCTTAAACTCTGCTGACCCTGTAACCGTGGATGCTGTGAGAGCAGCAGCTCTCAGCTTTTGCATTTGCCTCTCTCCCAGCTATGGAGCTAGGAAATCACCAGCAAGGCGGTCTGTGCAGGGTGACCAAGGCTTTCTTATTTTTTCATGGCTATCCAGGGAATCCAGCCTTATATGAAGGGCTCTGATGGATTAGATCCTGCTGGAATTGTAAGATTTCTTCCCTTCTAAAGATTATCCCAGACCAAAAGTGAAAACCTTTTTAGCTTGCTTCTTGGCAAGATAGGTCTCCTGGATTCATGTGCTCCTTCACTGAGCAGCAGATTGTGCAGAATAGCTGAACCCCATTTTCTTTTCTACATCTGCCTTTCTTCTAAGACTATATTTGTTTAAAAGAATGTATTTGTTCAATTTTTTGTTCCCTTAAAGCAGTTATGTGTTGTAATTTACCCTTTACCTATAGTAGCCCTCAGCTCCTGCTGCAGCTTCACTGAACTACAGAATTATGTGAAGATTCATACACACAATAGGTGTCTAAGTAACCATTTAACATCCAAAACCTCCAGGGAGAAGTAGTGAGAGGCCTCCTTTGGGATGTTAATTAACTTCCTTTCCCCTGTTTACTGCTTCTTCTTTCACAGGCCAGTAAACGTTTTTTCTAGCAAAGAACAGATATCTTTCTTTACATTTTTTTACTGTATAGGAAGCGACAGTTTTTGACAGATTTAACACTCGACTTGGTACAAAATATAACACACAACGTTTTTTCAAGCTTTGTGATTATTAGACACGCGCTCTTGTGTATCTTGGCTTCATAGACAGATATTTTAGCGTGCACATACAATGTAAAAATGCTAAACTCTGTATTTCTGTGAGGTCTTTCATATAATTATAAAGTTCCGTAAAAGAACCTTGTGTTTTACGTTCCCCTCTCCCCTGTGAATTCAGAGAGTCCGAAGTATTAATAATTTACAGAAGATTGACCGAGGCAGAAAGTAAACTTTCTCCTTTTTCCTTTCCACTTTCTCCTTTTCTGAAAATTATAGGCAGGACCCAACTCCGTATTGGCGAGGATCTAATATGGAGGGATGTGCTAGTGCCAGGAAGACTTTATGCAACGTAGTAAAAGAAATTAAATAGGAATAGCTACCACTATGTAAAGAAAGTGGTGCAAAAAGTTTAGCATTCTAGATCTTTAAATGTAGCCAAGCTCCCTGCTGCTCCTCATTTCTCGCTGTGAAGAATGCTAATGGTATCAGGTCCAGATCACTTCTTTTTTCCTAACAAAAAAGAGTTTCAAGTTAGGTCCCTGAACTGAAGATTTGCTTTCCAAAAAAGCATTGAGTGATTTGCATTTTTTGTCAACATCAGTGGGAATTGCTGAATGCTCAGCATTTTGGAAAGCCAGCCCACCTATGAAAATGCAGCTTGCTTCTATGAGGAGACCTAGAATTGCCACTTTTAATTAAGGACAAAGGCATTCACAGTTACTTGCTTTAAAGTTTTCAAATTGCCTAGTGGAATAAAATGCTGATTTTGTTCAGCCTTTGGGATACAGATCCTTTCAGGATTGGTGTCAGTATTATCAGAATTAATATTCCTTTGGAATTAGATTATTGCTTCTCGAGGATGTTGTAGATGAGTTATATGCAAGGTACAGGTGTTTTTAAAAATCAGTAATTTAAAAAACAGTCATTTTTGTAATTAACATGTATCTGGAAATGGAATGTGTGACCTTGGCACAAATATTAGGTTGTGTGATATAAACAAAATGAGTGACACGGTGGGAGTACTGTGTCCCTAGGGCCTTGTTACTCAAGGCAGGTCTATATGGCTGGCACAATTATGTCACTGGTGGGTATCAGGAGGTGTTATCTCAATGTCAGCAAAAGCCCTTAGTGCAGTCACAGCAGCAAACAGCTCTGATCTAATAAAAATTATTTCATTTACAGGGGATAGTTTACTGGCAGGTAGAAAGGGTGTTTTCCTTGACCGATGAGTTCAGAAGTTTGGTTTTATTAGAAATCCTTTTTTTATCCATTAAAGAGCAAGTTACACATTAATCTGCCTAAACTAGACAGACTGAGCATCTCCGTTTTCTTTTTCCACCTTTTTATGCATTCTTGTGGCTTTCTTCTGAATCTTTTACAGTTTGTCATCTTCATTCTCAAAGTGCTGCCACTAGAATTTGATCTATTACTTCAGGAATAATCTCACCAATGCTGTATATACTAGTAATTTTATCTCTTTTCTTCAAGCCTTCTGTTCAGAATGGAGGAAATGAATTTGATCTTTGTGCTGCAAGGAAGCAGGGGAAGAGGGAAAGGAAGCAGAGATGAGATTTTCAGGTTACATATGAGAAATAAGGCATTAGGATTTGCACTGAAAGTAAATGTTCTTTTGCCTTCTCCAGACGCATCTCACTAGCTACAAGCAAATCTGGTCAGTATTGGTAGGGCAGTTGGAAGGAGAAAGCCTGGTCATTTGGGTAATGCTGTG
Organism: Phaenicophaeus curvirostris; assembly: GCF_032191515.1. Taxonomy (NCBI): domain Eukaryota; kingdom Metazoa; phylum Chordata; class Aves; order Cuculiformes; family Cuculidae; genus Phaenicophaeus; species Phaenicophaeus curvirostris. Next base: position 8,556,969 of record NC_091394.1, on the reverse strand, counting down.
GGAGGTAAATGGTTTTAGCTGAAGAGCCAGCTTCTTAAAAAGCCGGGCCACGTTAGGACAGATAATAGAGCAGCTTCAGTATTGAGGCACTTGGTGTAGGTAGAGGCTTGGTCTTAATGGAAGAAAAGAAGTTGCCATCCAAAATAAATTGTAATGGCTTACATTGCATTGCCAAGGTTTTTTGGGGTGTGTGAGTGCTTTGTACTCTAATTACACTGAGCTATTAAGCAGCAAGATTGGAGACACGTGGGGACAAGAAGGGTGAATGATAACCTACTTTGAAAAGTCTAACATTTGAGGCTGCGATTAGAACATCCTATAAATGTTAATGGGTGTTACTCAAGTGGGAGGAAGTTGTGTGTGGGAGGCATGAGGTGACATATAGCTTAAATATATAGCCAGCCTTTAACACAGTTAATACAGTCTATACTCAACCTTTTATATGAACTAATAACTCTTAAAGTGATTTATGGCTCAGAAATACTGATCAGGAGATTGAGACCTTAATTTAATATGCTATAAATGTTATTAGGCTTATTTTAATATGCTATATAAATATAAAAGCATATGTAGCTCTATGCTATAATGTGGAGAGGAGGACAACAGAAAATATTTCTCCTTTTGCCTTTGGGAAGTATTGTCTATGGGCAATACATTTATGTCAGGTATTTGTGTCTTTTTGGTTTTTAAGTTCTCAGAGACTGTGCTCCTATATGGGCACACAATTTCCTCCTTCAGTTTCCCTCTCTGAAAATTACTCAGTTTGAGCAGATCTCACAAAGGAGATGCCAACAGTGAGTCATCTGGTCACCAGCTCTGTACTAAAGCATTCGTCTAGCTCTTGCAAAAGCTATAGTGATCCTTATTGTGCAGGAGAGGAATTATTTACCTTTGATAAAGCCACCCAAAATAGTGCAGAAGGCAGGGTTTAAAATGAAAAGGCCTTCATTTTCTGACACTGAAATCAAGTTTCAAAATTAGTAGTATTTCAACTAATCATGGAAATACAGCTTCACATTTGAGTAATGCGCATAAGATGCAGCGAGTTGATTTATCAGATTAAGATTTCACAATTGTTGTGTTTTGGTAGTAAATATTGAGGGTGTTGAGTAAACTCACTTGAAAGACTATCTTCAAGTGTGTGATGGGGCTTAGCAGCGTGCTTTTATGGGTATTAAGCCTCAGAAAATTCTATTCTAAACCTGAAAATTATACCAGTACGATCAGTCACGTGCATGGCAAACATAGCTATTTTTTCATCAAAATGAAAGCATGTGGGCATGTTTTGACACAACTATTACATTGCATTAATTAGCAATAAAAATACTATATAAGTGTATATATATACCTGATTAGACACTTAAATGTTTCTGTCAGGAAGCAGATCTTTAAGGAATCAAGTAACACAAGGCTGTACTAGTACATGATCTTATTTGTGCCTTTGCCAGGCATGGGTTAAATGCAGCAATACCGAGGAGACCCAAAAGTAGCAAAAGGGAAAAAAAAAGACTGGTCTAGATTGAAGCTGGTTCACATATCTGTTGAATGAGGTGATGGTCCCTAAAATTTATGTCCTTAAGATGTATGCCCATCTATGTGGTGCTGAAAATTATTTCATAGCCTCTCATACACCATTGCTTTCTCGTGGATTTAAAGCCATTGATTGGGCAATGGGGGTTGAATGAGGTGTGATGGCAGATTTGTTTTTTGAACACAGAAGAGGATATTGGATATTCAAACCACATTTTTTGTTACCTGAATATGAGCCAAAGCTATGACTCACAGAGCCCCATGTTCCTTCTTTAGTTAGTGAAAAGATGTAGGCATAGGAAGAAGAGCAGTTCAGAGCACCTTAGTTGCTGAGATTTGACAGCATGAATGCCTCCTGCTTTCCTCCCCTTCTCTCCCTTAGTGTAGTCAATGCTGAAATAATGCTGTTAAAGAAGGCTGGTCCAAGGACTATTCACCAACAAAATCCTGTTTAAGCCTCTAAGAAAGGTATTAAATGGGATTTAAACAACATCTTGGCCTACACTGGCCCAGGAAGAGTCTCATCCTGAGTTTAAAAAGTGTTAAAAAAATATATTTTCAATAATCACATTATAGAATCATAAGACTAAGCAATAGAAAATGCCTATCAAGTCATTGTGTTAAATGGTTGCTGTGTAAGACTGTGCTGACAGAGCGTGCTTGCTCCTTAGTGTTGTGCCCAGCTAATGTGCTAAATTTCTTAGGCTAGGGAATTCCCATAATAAATTTTGACCCAGCTGCATTTGATTTGAGCACAACCTTGTATGGGAAGAAAAGCAGAGTCTCTTTCCTCACATGAAGGGCTCTGTACAATCTTGCTGTTCTCCAACTATAGGCAGTGGTGGCAAAGAGAAGCAGGAGTTATGCATCAGGTGTTCCTATTTCACTTTGTGTTTGTGTCCAAGAATGCATGGAGAGGAATAATAATTGATCAGGCTCTTTTCTTGCCCACCCAGTTGCACAAGTGTGTTTGAAGATGAGTTGCTGTGGACAGTTAGTAATAAATTGAGCATATCTTTTGCTTGGGGCTGTTCAATGGGCTCAAGGCACACATTTATTTCTCCTTCTTTCAATATTATTATATTATTTTGCTCTTTTTACATTTATTTATCTATTTGCTTCCATCCCTGCTTGTCATGTTATATGTAGATTGTAAATATAAATTAGAATGTTTATAATTAGACTTTATTTGGAGATATTCTGTAGAAGCTTTTCAGTTGCACATCAATTTCAAAATAACTTATTGACCTGGAACACCATGCTTTGAAAAATTAAAAAAACACCCTTACTTTCTATAGAAAACTAATACTTTGTTTTGAAATGCCAACTATTCACAGAATAAATTACCAAGCCCTGAACATATAATTTCAAATTTGATTTATACCAAATCAAATATCTGTCTATGAGCCCTTCCTATTTTTTTTTTTTTTGCACATCATTATGTCATGGAAACCTTTGAGATTTTAGATTTCCATCCCAGCTTGGTAGAGGGTATTTCTTTTGAAATCTTGAATTTGCACAAGATGGCAAAAGAATTTGTTGTTCAGCTGCATGTATAATGACACTGTACTGAAAATCAGAGCTTTTTTTCTTCTTGGGCTAACAAGCCTTTTTCAGACCAGATGTTCTTCCACCGCCTGTCCTTGTGTTTGGCTCTTGAATTTCTGTCCTTTGTGTGTATGGGGGGGCTTTCTGTGCATGGGTGGGATGGGGAGAGATGGATGCTTGCATGGAGGGAGGGGATCGTCTAGGTGGTTGCTTCTATGAGAGTAGAGTGTGTTGCTGCTGTGAAGGGGGCAGGAAGGATGGTGCTTGCTTGAATGGTGAAGTAGGCTGTGAGTGCTGGGAAACAGAGGTTCAGGTTCTTCTTTGGTGTGGTGATCCCGTATTTACTCCCTTCTCACCCTGGTGACTATGGGATATCCTGCAGCAAAGAAGACTTTCTCCTGTGTTACTATTTTCTCTGTCTTTCTGCACGCACAACATCTGTTCCATTCCAAAGCCTGGCATATTACTTGGAAAACTGCAAATAGCATGATGAAATGACTTAGCTAGCTATGACAATATGTGAAATGCCTGTCAAAAGCTATGTGACTGTATATAGGAGGAACAGGAATTCTGTGTATGCTCAGAATTTGCACTGATTTTAGGGGAAGCACGGGGTTTCTGAGCAAAGCAGAATAAGGCAGAGGACATACAACTGTGAGCTGATGTTGTTTTTGCACTAGAAGTATATAAAATACTATCAGTAGTTGAGACTGCACATTCTCTGTTTGGTCTGTATGAAGCTGATGGAAAATGTGGTATGTGCAAGATAAAACAAACTAAAGAAATCTTTAGACCCAGCGCTGTACAGGTTGCTGCAAATATGAGTTCGGTATGCAACGACTTTGATCCGTTCCTAGAATACCTATTTTCAAAAGAATCATTCTAGTTTGTTTATTGATTTGTCACCTATGGACGAGTATTTCTGCTACAGAAATGTTTAAAATGACACATGTTTAAAATTAGACTTGGCAGAGCACTTTGCCTAGAGATTATTCTTGTGAAGTATTGAATCACAGCACTGCTGTGAGCTGGATTACTGTCCAAATTGGAAAAGCCAGCCGCGGAGAGGTCTTTATCCCTTAATAACAATTAACTCTTTTCTTAGAGGGACATAGCTGACTGAAGCAAAGGAAAGCTGCAAAATGTCGGGCAATCAGGGAATCTAAGGCCTGTTCTTCAGGGATGTGGGCTGCAGGGGTAGGGAAGGAAAAACGAGCAAGGCACAAAGAAAGATGGTTTTCTGGAACTGCAAACTAGACATGCTGGTGCTGTTTATGTTACTAATAATCAGGTGCTCTGAGGAACGGGATCGCACTCGCCTCTCTCTTCTTGGGCTTTCACCCACCAGCTGCCTGATTGATCGGAAAAACCTAACAGCAGGTGTGTTGCCTGCTGTTCACTTAGCCTTGAAACACTTATACAAGCATTCATGGATGCTGAAGAACTATGAACTCCAGGTATCATTCCATGACACACAGGTAAATGGATGTAGGTGTAGTGTTGTGTAATGTTTGAGCCTCCTCTGTGATGGTGCTTTTGAAGGCATGCGACTGAATTCTTCCTGGTGAATCCTATTCTGCTGAAATACAACAAATGTAGCTGGCTGGGAAAGTTTAGGCTGTTAGGTAGATGTCTGACTGTGACAAGGGTCTTACAGTGCAATTGTGCCCTGCTGGTGCTAGAAGCAGGAATAAAGAGTGTGCGAATTAGGAGGAAGGGCAAACACCTATGGCTTTTCAGGTGCTTCTGAGGTACCCAGCAAGCGTTCCCCAAATTCACGGCTTGCAGAGTTGCTCCGTTCTTCTGTACTGTCTTCCATGTGTGGTGACAGCTGCTTTCTGTTTTTGCTTCTGTGCGAGCAGGAGCGAGCTCTGTGCTGTGCCATCGGGGCAGGGTGTTTGCCTGTGTAAAGCCTTGCTTGCTGGTTCAGGGAAGAGTTAAGGGCTGATACAAGAGGTGAGGGTTCTGAGGAGCTAGATATAAAGAGTATTTAGATGGTATCTGTCATTGTAATATTTTGAAATTTGAGAAGAGCTGTGTTTTTTACTTATTCTTCTCGGACTGAGATGTCTGTTTATCTTCTGTGCAGAAATCTAATTAAGACAATTATTTTCTAAGGCCTGTCTCTTAGACTGGCCAAAACAACTATGACAAAATTAAGAGGAGATACTCGCATTTCAGGGTGATCTGGACCTGTAATCCTGTTCTTTAGGAGATTTTCACTAATTTGAACTTCTGTCTCCCACCTTGGAGCAATGTTGTAGAGCAGATGCCCTCAGACACATACACACTTATATGCATGTGTGCATACAGGCTCCATTCTACAGTAGCAAACTGCTTAATATTTTGAAGTTCCAAAATACTGCACCTAAACATATTTGTTTAGCTATAAACCTTTAAACATGGACTACACTGTTACGATTAAGTTATTAAAATTTGACATTATTACACCAATAACAGTTGCACTGCGTTATATAATGGGGAAAAGGTGTTATTTGTCTTCTTTTGAAGCTCTAGAAAATTATCCAAAGGAGAAATTCTAATGTAATTTTAGTTGTGCACGGATTCATAAGCACTTCTGTAATTTTTGAAGTGCGTAACACATAATGAACATGATCCCATATGCTAGAAGTTACTTCAGGATAGGTTCCATGTTTAATAATGTACCACAAATGTATCAACTGCATATACTCATTATGAAAATGTCTGTCTTGTAAATTACTTTTAATACAATTCACTGTTTTATTTATTTGTTTATAAGGTCCTACTGGATATGTAATTATAGATATGCAGTCCTGAAAAATGCATGCATATTAGTTTGTCATGTAAAAAGATGAAGATGTGCAGAAGCTTTTCAACTTAAATAACTGGAAAGTGTAGAGTTTACATGGGTGGCAATTAAAACCTACTGGCATTTGCTCAGATTCAGGGCTTTTACACTTGGTCCTTTCAGGGCTTTTAATCTTGGTTCATTTTGGCTGGGGGGTGTTGATGAGTGTTTATTTGTTAATTGTGTTTGCATAGTTTCCAGTTCTAGGAGCCACTCCAAAATGCTTTCCCCCCACATAAACGTTCAATAGATTTGAATTGCAGAAACTCAGCTCTATTGCACTGACCTCTACAATTTGAATGGAAATATTGAAGTAATCTATAATTATCTTTTTGAAGTAACCCCTGGAATAAGACATGTCATGATGACTTGTGAGAGTTTAACGAAATGTAGGGCATTAAGTTTTCTGCTTTTCTTCTTGGTTCTAAGAGTAGAGCGCATGATGTTGAGTTTTAAGAACTGATTACAGAGAAACTGCAGAGGTCCTTAGATTTAATAATTTCTCCGGAACGGTATGGATGTGAGAGAGCTGATTCTGTTTATTAATGTTATGAGCCCAGATCTGCCATATATGACCTTACACAACCTTTCAATTAACTTTCTTTCCAAGTAGAAAGTACAGATGCTTGGCTCTTTGGATGTGAGATCTTTCAGGAGTTGGACAGATAATTGACTTTTTGACATAGTTAACTAGGAAGAGAGAAAAATTGCATCCAAAACTATTTGTGTTACTTTTGCTGAAACAAGAAATGGAAAGGAATCACGTCACCCAATCTAAGATGTTTCATAAGGCTTGAAAAGCATTGTATCTTCATTCGTCAGCACAGGGGAGCATTCTGTCCTGTGCCCCTGGGGTTAAGGATCCATGTCCTCTGCCTCCCATGAGAGAACACTGCCCTACTACATGATAGGGTGTTTTGGGGAGGGTTCTCAGTCTTTTCCTTTGCTGCTGTTATATTTCAGTTAATTAAGCTGTCACTAGTCCAGAATGTGAATGGTAACTATGAGGCAAAGGGAGCTCTCTTGCAAGAACTGTCTGAGTTCTTTGTATTAAATGAAGCTGTTTCAGCAGGAGCCTTTGGGAAAACTTTCTTCAGCAAAGTACTTTGTAACCTGGTGGCTTTGGCACTGAGCTGAGAACTGAATGTTTTTTTTGACTGATTTCTTTCAGGTCTCTTATGATTAACATGCATTTCCTAATTACCATGTTGTCAATTTCTTGGAAATGGGAAGCTCTTGAACACTCCTGATATAGCACCTAAAAACTGCTTAAATATTCACTGAGAATGCAGACCAGGCAAATGAAAATGATCTTCTAGTTTGGTAGATGGCTGCTTATCTCTTAAATGGTACATCTATGTCTGCAATGTTTGTTTGTTTGTTTATGTATTTATTTATTTATTTATGATTCTATGATTTATTTATTTATTCCAGAAGGACAGCGTTAACAGGCCTGAGACATCCCTCTTTTCCAGCCACCCAAGCAGGGGTATCTTGGAGGAGGGTGTGATGTGTTTCCTCCCTCTAACTGAAGCAGGGCTGAAGTTAGGTTGTGTGGAGACCCCTGTGCTTGAAGCGTTGGACAAAGCCTGTGGAAAGGCAGAAAAACTGGTTCTGCAGATTTGTGAATCCAACCATGGAGCAGCTTTTTAGTGTAATAGGGGAAATTATACCCCTGAGATTTTAACCCATGGGGGTGGGCAGCGAGGTATAATTGAGCTGTCTGCGAATCACTGTATTTCTGTCTTTCACCATATGGCTGACATCTGGAGGCTCTCCTGCACCATCCTCAGGGTGACCAGGCCAGTGGATTCTTACAGGCTTAGGCAAATCTAAAAATAGTTTCACTGATGGATAAAGAACAATATTTTGGTCCTTCAAAATTATTCGTCTGTTCTTACTTAGTTTTCTGTGAGTTAGTAGCCAATACAAGGACTATGAAGCCGGTGCTTTGATTAGCGATGATGTTAACTGGAAGTGTTCACATACTGTAACTGGGATGTGGCTTGAGCATACAGTAGATTTAACTCTACTGCAGGGATTTTCTGAGTAGTGCTGATTCGCACTCATACTGCTTGTTGTCAGTTGGCTGAGTCTGTCCCAATGTGTATCATCTCTGACAGGGATGATACAACATGTCCCAATCTGACTTAAAGGCTGGTTGTCTTTTCTTTGGTAAACTGGATCCTTTGTAAGTGAATGACGCAATAACATGATGGCTGTGTGTCAGCTTATTTAAGGCATACCTTTATGCGCTTATTAAAAAAAACAACAAACAGCAATGGAACAGTCACTAAAAGTGACATTGATAAGCAAATTGTTTCTACAGTGGAAATTCCAAGGCATACTTGTTCTTTTATCCTACCTAAATAAGTAAAAAAAAAATCTACTTCAGACTCAAGATGCAGTCAGCAGAAGCATTGTGCTAAGTTTTCTGGATTGTATGTGTACAGGACATTCTGCTTAAAAGCAAGTAAAAAGAACAGACATTTTGCAATGGCATTAAAATACAACATCATTTATTAATTACGGTATTGTTTCATAAACAACAAAAAATGGCTGTAGGTTTTCATGTGTGAAACTCATTGCATATGATCTGTAACTCCATCTTGTACATTCATGTCTTCTGAGATGCCCTATAAAATCATCTGCCAGGACAGGCATAGGAATAAGCAACATCACGTCGTTCACATTTGGTAGAGACTTGACCTTTAGGAAACTTTTGAATGGTGTTCTAGGAATTTATTAGTAGACCATATATTTGATAAGTCAGTTCTTGACATCTAACATTCATAGAAGCAAGATATTGTATTTTGCCTCCTAGAGAACACAGTTTCTCAATACAGTATAGTAGGCATGAAAAATGTGAACCATAGAATGCTTGTCAAGTGCTAATTTTAGCTTTCCTAAACTGCTGTATCAGTACCCCTATTATTAGAACTGTCTAACTGAAAACAAGAAGAAAAGGTGTTCTGTTATCTATTTTTTCCCCTTTAAAAAAGTCTTTATTATGATTCCTGGCAATAGCTCTTTATTTTCTAAATCACATATTTAAGAAAAAGTAGGTGAGCCTGACTGAATTCCTTATAACCTATTCTTGTGAACTTCCACCAAAGGTATCCAGTTTCAGTTTCATTCTAGTGTTTTACTTTTCAGTGCAGCAGAGGTTCAAAGTAGTACAAAGGATACACAACAGTTGCCTTATGTTAGCCCTTTCTGAATGTTATTCGAGCTAATACTTATGCAGCAAAAAAAAAGAGAGGTAGTCATTCCTAGCTTTTGGCCCCAAAGAACTCATCATTCATTGATGAAATCCTGTCTTTTTACTCTGTCTTCATGGTATCACCCTTCATTGATTTCAGGCCTTTGAAGTTGCTCAGGATAATGTACCTTGTGTATATGAATGGTGTATATGCAGACATCTGATGTAAGAAAAATTATTTAGGCTTTGCATTTTCTGTTTTCCTGTTACTGCTTGCCATGGTTTTGCCTCCGCCCACCTTGACTGGAAGCTGAACATGAGCAGTAGTGATCGCAATTCCCTTCCACTCCCATCTAGGGAAGAGGGAAAAGCAAATAAGAGAAAAAGACTCATGGGTTGGAAACTAAAATTAAAACAGCTTTAATGAAACAGTAATAATAATAAGTATAATACTGTTGATAAGAAAATAATAAAATATATACATATATAAAAAATTGCTTCCCTCTCCCCTTGATGACTACATCACCACAGATCCTGCCGAGCAGGCATGGGGAAAGGTCCTGGGCTGGACTCAGTGGCAGGAGGGAGCTGGACTCAGGAACTGGATTCAGGCATGCATTAATCTGGGCTCAGAGGGAAACAGTCAGATGAGATCCATATTGGGTGCTGGCCATTGAAGAAAAGAGTTTGACCCTTGTGTTCCCTTGGTTTTATATTGAGCGTGGTGTATATGGGATGGAATACTCTGTTGTTCAGTTCTGTCCGATCCTCCTGTCCACTCCTCCCTGCAAGCGTGACCCTTTTGTTCCCCTTCCACTTACAGCATTCTACCAGCTTGAGGATGGCTTTGGTTTGTGTAGGAAAAAGTGATCCAGAGGTAGCTGCAGGCTTGAACCCTGGGCCAGGAGAGACTACGGAGGTGCAAAGCCTGCTGGAACCGCTGGGCTACTGCCAGCCCACCAGAACATCAAAACGCGCTTCTGAGCCATAAGGAATTTGAGCAGAGATTGGCTGGTGGATCAAGTGAGAGTTGACAGTCCCAGAGAGGGGTTTGGTGGGTGTTTCCAGGCATGTCCAGGGCAGAAGGACTTTGCTAGGACTGGGCTTCACTTGGGTTTAGAGGTCTGGGCTGCAGATATCTCCTTTTAGCTAGAGAGGTGGAATTACCTGTACCATCAAGGAGTAGGCACTTCTATGTGGAAAAATTCATCTGACCTATTTTAGGTGACTATTTTAAGGTAAAAAGAATTGTATCCTAAAGAAAGCTTCTTTCTCTCCATGAAGTATAAAGGGAGCCTCAGCTGACTAGTATAGATGTAGATGTCTCCTATGTGGAAATCTGTATTGCGTCAGCTAAGCCTACCCTGGATGTCTGTAGGAATTTTAATGTAAAAAGCTGTAGTAACAATGCATTTCCATCACCTGTGGCTTTCAGTGGGATTTCAGCAGATGGTCTAGAGAACTCACTTCGCACCACCCCCACTTCATCTTTATTGGTTACAAGAAAATCCTTTGTTGGTCTCTCATATCTATCCAGACAACCTGGAAACCAGGTCAGCAAAGCCATATCATGTGCATTTTACGATACTGGTGAAACAATATCCTGCTCTCTGGTCTTGCTTTTAACTCTTGTATAAGGAGAAAATTGTGAGAACTATTCACTCTTTCTGTCAAAATCACAAGGGCCGTGAAATCTTGTTACTAGCACCAAGCCTTAATTCCAAAAGCCAAAGGAAAGAGAGTTTAGATTGTCTTGACAGCATTTTTTAGATGATATGTGCTTATATTTTCCTTTCAAAATGAATTTCAAATGACATGGTAGAGAGATTTGAACTATATTGCACATTAAAATTCAAAATAAAAAAGTCAGAATTTAAATTACTATTTTTTTATGAGGATTAGACATCTCAGTCAGCACAAAATGGATTATTTCCAGAATTCTCTTTCATGAAGAAATTCAGTGTTTAGGATTTTCTGTTCCCATTAACATGAAAAACCCTTGCAGATTTCTTCACAAAATCATTCGTGTTCTGCACTTCCCTGCTAATGTCTCCTTATGGATGTTTGATTGTGTGAAACTCTTCACAGATATATATTTTGTAATCTTTATTGTGAAAGCTTCATGAAATACCTCTTTTCAGATTCTAACATGAAAACGGAGATCCATCAGAATAATCAGATTCTGGAAAAATTAATGCATTTAAGACCACTTTGTTTACAGCAGCTTCAGAGCAAGTTTTATGCTGATACGTTTTGTTTGAATGAATTCAAGTCTCTGGTGCATACTATTGCTCTTTGAGCAATTTACATTATTTTGATTTATGACTTGTGCAGTCAGCCTCTAAAGAAATACCACCAGTGATGTCTTCATTCTGTTGTCATTCTTATCCACATCTTGCAATTTTCTTAGCTTTTACTGTAAAGCAGCACTAAAGCAATGCAGGGACCGATTTTGCTTTTGAAGGCAAGGAACTTTTAAAAAAATAATTGTTAAGTTCTGTATCATTGGCAGGTAGGCTAAAGTATGGCAGCCTCACAAGTTCTTCTGAGATGGTGAATTACTGGACAACTAATACCACATCAGGAGAGGTAAACCAGAGTTCCTGTCAAAGTAAGAGATGGTCAGATCTCTTGATTGATTTGAGTACTTCTAGTGAAAAAGTAAACACTGGTTTTGCATAAAACTTAATGTTTATTCTTTCACTTGATGGTTGGAATTGATGATCCGGTGGGTCTTTTCCAACCTGGTGATTCTATGATTCTATGTTAGATACCAACTAATACACACTGTTAGAAACGTTTTCTTGGCTTTTCATACCCAGTTCTTCTGGTTATTCTCCAAATCTACTATGTCCATCATAGTCTAAGTACTCAGTCTCTCTGTCTATTTCTTCTGGCTGTGGCTGCTATCCTCATTTCCCACTGCAGGGGTCTTCTTGCTCACAGTTACCATGTGTTATCTGGGGTCACATCATGACTGCACCAGAGTTCCTTTCTCCTGCCCGTGACCGCTGACTCTGAGCATGCTGTGATTTCTCTCTCATCCGCCCACAGTAAGCGGGAGAGGCAGGGATCCAAGAGAGAGGAGTCATCAACAGGAGGCTCATGAAATGTTGTGAAGTGGAAGTAGGCGTTTCACAGGATTTTAAAAAGAGAAGGAACAGGAAAAAGTGTCGTCCCAATAGCTCATGAGCAGTTTCCAAGCACAGGAATCCTTTAAGAGTGTATGGCTTGGTACCATCTAAACCATAAGAACTTTGAAATGTTGTGAAGAGTGCTGTATTTGAAGAAGTGGGATTTGATGCTGTAGGAAAGGATGTTAAGTACAGAGGTATTTAGTAACAGGAAGAAGAGAATTTTTATTCAGATTTTTATTTGGAATTGACTTCTTGTTGCTGAGTGGAGCCAGTCTTGCTGCAGAACTTTATGGAGGGTATTTCATAGATTGCAGGCTGAAATGGAAAATTTTCTGAAAATCATGCTAAGGAAAATAATGAGGGTTTTCGTGATTTTTCTCAGTTTTGTGATTAAATGATGTCCAACTAAGTATTTTTTTCATTTTTTACTATGAAGGCAGGGGTGTCAGATTACATTCACCATTTTGTTCCAATGTTGTTCCAGTATTGAACCAAATAAGAAAACTCACATGAAGAACTGACAGGCAGCTGGGATTCATTTATAATATTCATGATACCTATTAAATTATTAAAACCTTACTGATAGAAGCAGTCATGTAGGTACTTGTGTTACAATGGGAAGAATACTCTTGATCTGATTCTCATTTGCCCAAAGGACTGTTTTACTGAACGTTGACAAGGTAAAGGTGCCTCAGAAAGGTCTGATCTTCAAGCCTATGTAGCCAGAAATCACGACCACTGCGAGAACAACGAACCTCAATGTAAACTTGTCAGTAAGCAGTAAAATAATAAGACATTTAACCTGTGGAATGGGTAGAATAGGATACAAAAGCCAGAGGGACATTCATCTTAAGTTTGGTGTGCTGGTAGTTGCAGTCAAAGTGGTGCTGTAATACAGGCATATTTTACCAAGCCTAGAGAAGTGCCAAGCATTTATTTTTGGAATTAAGAGGTTGTATGGGGAACTTTCTATGTGGGAAAATGTGGGAGGAACTGGTAGGAAAGTCCGAGAACCTCTCCTTCGTAGTACAACCTACATACCAAACAGCAGAGAAAACTGGATGACTGAAAAAGAGAACAAAATATATAGGCCTTGCAAGGGATACTTGCACGTAGATATTGGTGACTCGATAATGGTTCTGGTACAATAACCTTGGCAATGATGCTGATGGTGGTAGAAGTGTTAGTAGGCTGAGTGTGGTGTGCTTATAATAAAAACTGCTGGTTCTTTGTTTCCAGCTTTTGTTGTTACTGTTGTCTGTCAGAATTTAGTCAAAATCTACCAACAGATTAATTTGCAAAATACATAAATCTTGACTACATTAGCCTGAACATCCATGCACCATTTACTCTATCCATCAAGTGATTCCTGTATCAGGTTCAGTGGTCTCCCTCAGAGCTGTAATTTATCTTTCTGAAATAAATGCATTTTTTATTGAAAGTCTTCCAAGGGTGAAGAATTTACTGCATATTTTGCAAAGTTGTACCGATAGGCAATTTCACATGTTATTTCTGGTTATACTTTGCTGATTTCATATTTCAGTTGTTACATATAATACTGTATCCATTAGATTTAAGATCATATTGTCATCTTGCTATAGATGATTGTGGATTGTGTTCATTTCACCATTTTCTATTGACCATGATAAATGACAAAATGCTTTTATTTTCTTCCTGCAAGGCAGAATTTCTAGGAGTTACATCATTCATTGAATGAGCTTCCTGTAGAGAAAGCAGAAGAGTATCACCATTCTCTGTTCCCCTACTTGACTTCTCCTTCACCCTCACACTGTAGAAGCATGGTTCCCGTAGCAATTGGCTGTGCTATTCCTACTGATGTGCTAAAGTCCAAAGAGTAAGATATAGGAAAAGAGCCCTAATTATTTTAAAATTTTATATGAAGGTATAAGCGTGTTTAGAAACTCTGACATGTCCTTGATTTGTCAGCGCATCTAGAGCACTTGGAATAATGCTGGGGCACATGCTGTCTTCATAAAGTGTAAGGAGTTTAAACTGTAATTGTTTCAGTCTGAATTTTCTTGATAGACAAAATCACAGTGTGACCTTTTCTGCTTGAGAGAAATTTGGAACCCATTTCCCTGGTGACAAAAAAATCATTAGCATGAGAAACTGATGATATTTTAAGATTTTACAGTGTTTCACAAATCAGGGAAAGATTGCATATATTGCATAAGATTGCATATATAAATATGCAATTCTCTCAATAAAAATTATGTGACAGTTGGGTTGCATACTTTGACTTTAAACTTACCTAAAAAGCCTCTATGTGAAAATGTAGTACTATAGGAAAAAGTGTGGAACTGTGGATAATTCTGAGTACAAAAGCCAAATGACTGTTGTCTAGCATTGGGTATCATCTCTCCTGTATGAGAGCTCTTATACTTTATAGACATTACTTAAAATCACTGGAAGAGAGCTACTTTCAATAAAATTATCTAATTTGAAATGATGGCATTTCTGAAAATCCCATTACTTTTTATGCAGAAAACTACTTTCTAATACACTTGTAGGACTTTCTGCCTTCATAGTTATTGAGAATTTTTTCATTCTTATTTTTATCCAAGTACTGCTAGTTTAGCCTTATAAAGCTCCTAAATACTTCTCCCTTCCTAATCCCTGATCCATGACCAGGATCCATATGTACGAATAGGATTCAGCAAAGCTGAACTAAACTAGGTGATGATGGATACAAAGATGATATCTGATTAATCATACCTATTTTTAGATATGTGTGTCTGAGCTGGTCAGCCATTATAGTCAAGACATCTAGTTGTCTACTTTAGGATTAGATGAATCCTGTTATAGACAAAGCAGTTTCTTTCCACTGCCTATAAAATTAACCTAGAATATTTAGTGTAACTGTAGATTTGATCCAATGAATAACACTGTGTATCTGGGCATATAGGTAGGAATTTGTTGTTTGTACCCTTCAGATGCATGAAGATCATTAGCTTGTTCATCAGCTGCTTTGGAAATTTATGCATTTATAGCTTTCTTACTCTTACCTGCTTGCGATCTGGTCTCTTGATCTAGGGAATACCTTGAAGTCTGTGTGTGTGGCTATGCAGTGCCTGGGTGCCACCTAAGTTTCTACACAACAGACCAGTTGTTTGGTGTCTGAGAATTAAACGCACTAATGGTAATAAATCCTTGCACCCGAGGGACTGCTGCCTCCCAGCATCTGCCTGAGTTAACTAATACGTGTTCTGTTTACCTCCACTGTAGATTTTGTGTTTGTCTAATTTTCTGCTTCCAGTGCTTCTACCACTGTGTTCAGATTTGGTTTCCTTATTGAATATCTTCATTTTGCAGGATGTGTTTGCTAATTAATGATTTTGCAGAGTCCAAAATTTAATCTCTTTTGTTCTTTTCAAAACATATTTCTAAACTAAGTTCTTTGCTATTATTTCCTTGTATTCGTTATTATTCTCAGTTGCAGGCAGTTTAATAGCATCAGCAAGTTTTGAGGAAATTAGCCAGTTGTTTATTTCTTCCGTATAAAAATTAAAATGTTAAATAGGACTGTTGTGACACTGCTTCTTTTACAGTCTAATCATAATCACCTTTCCCAAACTTACCAGTTTTGTTGTTTATCATCACTGTGGTACTTCAGCCACAGTTCAGACTGTCCTGTCACACATATGTAATCATATGTAATTAATTTGGTGAGATAATATAAAATTATATGCTAAATTTCAGATCTTTTAAATGAGTTCAAGCTTAGTTTTCAATTAAAATCCCCACTCAGTGGGCGGATGCATCAGGAAAGCAGATACATTGAAATCAAAGTGCATTGCATAACAAATGAAATGGCAAATGGTGAATACAGTATTGTAAATAGACATTAAATAAATTAGTGATACAGATGTACACAAGCTGTGCTCTGTTCTATCATAAATATGAGTACTGGAATAATAGAAGGGATTCAGATAAGGTTTATGAGTCTGGTCAGAGGCCTGTGGATGCTTCAGTCAGAAGAGGCACTTGGACAACTGGGGACAGCTGGGATCCGATCGAATCTCCATGCTACCTGATTTGAAAGAGGAGGCTAATCCTAAGCATCACATTCCAGGACACTTACTCAACTGAGTTCCTCTAAAACCCACCAAGCTTTCTTTTTTTCCTGTTGTATTTTATTGGGGTTAATTAAATATCCATTGGCCCAGACATCACAAGTAGTACCCCATGACTGGTTTCTGGCTTCACTTCTGACTTCACATAGATTCTCATTACTCTTATCTTATCTGAGTGTGAGTCAGGCCACTTTTTTTATTACCCAATGCATAATGCACAGGTGAGTCACACCCAGACAGTCCTGTGCTATACCACTTTCTCTAATTTGTTTGAACTGATATATATTATCAAATTGCTGCTTCTACTATTATTTCACTTAAAGGTTGCCCCAGATCATCTTTCCATCCTTTAACTCAGGACTGCCCAATGGCTTTTTTAAAGCATCCTCAAAATGAAACTGCTCTCTTGGAGAATTTCCATACCTCACAAGAGAAAAACAAGTAGGAGAGAGCTCTGAAGTGAGTGCTGGCAGCAGTGAGGAAGGTGGTGTAATGAGTGCTTGGGAAGCCACTTTAATGCTTTCTTTTAGAAACAGACTTAGAGACTCATGGTTAGAGAATAAAACTTGAAAAGGCAATAGGAATGTGTTCAGATATCAAAAGGCAAATAAGCAATAAAAAATTGTTACGATTAGGTTCAGTTTCACGATATCTTGAAGTCTGAGTCATGACTTGAATCTCTGTAAAGGATAATACTAAAAAATTATGAAAGAGATTCATAATGTGTAGCAATCAAGTAAGGAGCATAGTACTTGTCAGCCCTTTCACAGTGAAACTTAAAATCCTGCTTTCTTCTCCTGTGCTGAATAGAAGTTTTCTTTATATTGTCCCATTTGACTTTGAAGAAATATGCCTTGTTAACAACTTCAGATTTATCTTAATGGATGTAGTTTATCTATCTGAAACTCTGAGTATCTTCTTTATGATGATGAAGAGATTGAGCATTTATTTCTTAAGAGGCTTTTTAATTTACCTCTGGTAACAGTGTGCAATTCACGTAGGTCTGATTGTGCTAAAGCATAAATCTGAGTTAAAATTGTATGCATAGCAGAGCAAGTAGTTAATAACCAAAGAGTGAAGTTGGTCAGATAAGAGTCCTCAAAATTTCTGAATAAAAGAATGCACTGTAATAAAACTTTACACTTAAACTTTGCTATAAGGAGTGGAATTTATGGGTCAGCAAAAATACAGAGACAGATCCTTAAGCAGAAAAGTAAATCACAAATACTCTTTTTTCATTTTAAAAAACGCCACTTAGAACTTATTCCTCTAACAAAATATATTTCTCCTGAATACTGAGAAGACTGGGTGGTTGGAAGTGATGTCCTTTAGAAGTCAACCAGTGCTGGAGCTGATTTTGTGTTGTGCCTATATTATTGACCTAGGTGGTGGGATGGAATAAATACTTAGGTAGTTTGCCAATGATGCTAGATTGGAGGAGTGGTTGATGACTGGAGGCGGGGCTCTATATAGAGGGAGCTCAACAGGATTAGTTTCGAGGGAACTAATCTGGGGCTCTTGGGTATAAGACGTGGATGTAATGGCATGAAGACAACAGAAGGTTACCAAGATGGTTAAGTGGTTTGGAGAACCCAAGGTATAAAATTTATTTTAAAAATTATTTTTGAATTACTGTACGTAAGGAAAGGCAAAATATGTGATATTTGGTATATCAGTAGTATGAAGGTAAAGTGTTACTGCCATATTGAGCTATAATCTCTCCATCTCATGGGCAACTTGTACCACTCCCATGTCTGCTGGAGGGACAACACGGAGGGCACAACCAGCTCAGGATTTTTCTGTAAGGTGTTGGTGATAACTTCCTAACAACACAGGTGATCAGAGAGCACACAAGCTGAGGAGGTAGTAGCTGGTGAAGTGGACAGTGAAGTGACCGCGAGCCAGCAATGTGCTCTTGCAGCAAAGAAGACAAGCAGCTTCCTGGGCTGGCTGCTTTAGGAAGAGTGTTGCCAACAGGTCTACTCAGCACTGGTGAGTCCACATCTGGAGTGTCAGTTCTGGGCATCCTGGTACAACAGAGATTCAGACTCACAGGAGCACATCCAGCCAAAGCATACAAGGAAAATGAGAATTTTCCATATGTGGAGAGGTTGGGGGAGCTGAGATAATATAGCCTGGAGAAGAGAAGGGTCAAGGGAAGACAGATTGATGTTGATAAATGTCTGATAGGAAGGTATAAAGGAGGAACAGCTAGATTCTTCTCATTTGTGCTTATTGAGATGACAAAAATCATTGGGCATAAGCTGAAACAAAATTCTATCTGAATATAAGATTTTTTTTTTTCTTGAGGGAGTGGTTGAACAGTGGAAAAGGCTGCCCAGAGATATTGTATAGTGTCCATCCTTGGACATAATCAAAACACAATTGAACACAGTCTGGGACAAGTTGTTTTTATTGCCTCTGCTTTGAGCAGGAGGGGTTAGACTAGATGATCTCCACAGGTCCCTTTCAACCTTATCCATTCCGTGGTTCTGTGATTGTCTAACAAGATGATCTACACTGAGCCTGAGTGGGAAGCACTGAAAGAATTTCAGGAATATCTTAGTATCTAAGTATTAGCAGACTAATAATTTCCTGTTTTTTCTATGGTGAAAACTAGTATATATGAACTAAGTATGAGGTTACCTAGGTTTACTATTGAATAGGAGATCTGAAAGATAATTGAAATTGCTAAGACTTTAATATTTCACTTAACTATGTTAAAGAGTCAAAGTTATGCATGTTACTCCACTCCCTCTCCAGCTTAAAATTTGCAATGTCTTAGTAACATGAAGCAGTAGAGTTTAAGAAAACTCAACATCTAAACAAATGGCAAGACAAGGGAGGAAATTGCATGGTGAAATGAATACAAGGAGAAACATTACATTCTTATAATCCATATATAACTTGAATTATTTAAGACCAGTAGAAATGAAAATGGATGGATGTTAACCAGTTATGAGCAAACCTGCATTTTGCCAATATTTATGGAAATCTGCATTTTGATATAAATATTTTGCAAAAGCACGGTGAAGTAAACAAGTGAATTGTTCACTACTCCTGCACTCCGTGTTGCAACAGTTTTCTGGCATATAAACAGGTTCTCTTAACAACAGGTGGATGAAAATATCTCCCTAACAAAGCAAGCAACCTGAGAATAACTTGTGAACGTTTCTGCTTTAATCTAAAAGTGAAAGTGCCACGTGTTCTTCCTGTCTAACATCTACACAGAAGATCAGGACATTATCTGTAGATATGTGTGATGTTTTTTCCTTGGTGTTTGTTGGAGGGATGGGATCTTGATGAATTGGAGAAACAGTCTGGAAAAACAGGTACAATTCAATATACAGAAGTGCAGAGTTCCAGCATTAGCAGTAGGCAAAGTTATTAAATACTTTCTTTACTTGTCTTCAGGTCTTTGATGTGTGTGAATTAATTTGGCAGTTTTCCTTTATTTGACATAAGAAGGTGAAGTATATCTTTGTTCATAACTGGGAAAGGGACATATATTTTAACAAAAATATGATTAGAGAGGGTTTGGGGCTACCAATTTTTTCTCCATCCATTGTCATATGTTTACATTAGCTACACCTAGAATCCCTAAATATTCATTAATATATATATTTTAATTTATTTTTTTATATATGTAGTCACTATATTTTACCTTAAATGCATCAGAATCTTGTAAGAAGTTGTCATCTGAATAGAACAAAGATCTGTAACATTTTTCACTTAAATCTAAAGAACGCTTGAGGAATGGTGATATGAAGGACCTACTATTTTTTTCTTTGCTTATCTCTTTGACGACTCATTTCTGCTGCTTTTTCTCAGTTCTTCAATGTTGTACAGCTCATTCACTGAAGATCTGCATTTCTTCCTGTCTTATCATGCATGAATTCACATATTAACATCTGGCAAATTCTGCCAGATGTCACCGAAATTGTTTCTTAGCTTCAGTGCTGGAGTTATTATCTCAGCTTCAGATACGCATGAGGTTTGTGATTGCTGTGCTGTTCTGTCCTGCTGCTTCTATATTCTCCACACACAGGGCGTTCTGTGGGGGAGCTGCCAAAGGAAGGGAAGTGCCAGGGGCATAAATGTACTTGCTGCATTATACAGAACAAACAGCCCCATGTTCCCTCTCCTTTTTCCTTGTGAAACATCTGGGAAGAAGACTAAAATTATTGTACAGATCTTTCAGTCTGTGGAACATAAAGTATTGACTTTTTAGTGTGCCAGGAGTAGTAAAACACGGAAACCTCTTGGATCAGTTAATTTCTAGATCATTCAAAAAGAATCCACTGTAGGGGGCTACATTCTTACCTTGTCAGAGGGCAATTATCTTGTGTGTGCCTCCTGTTCCTTTTGCTTCAGACAGCAATCCCCTTCATTCTCAGCCTGATCATGATTTGACATCCTTACTTTTCACTGTACCTCCTTAATTGTTCTGTCACCTAGTTCTCCCTTTCCTTTGCTACACCTTTTCTTTCATGCACACTGCTGTTTCACCTTGCCCTTGTAATTAGCCAAATAATTATCTGTAATGTTTAATATTCTGTGCATAAAAATAATATCAGAAAATTAGCTTGCTGCTTAAACATCCGCACTGCACTGCAACAGCCTGCTGAATCAGTCACTCAAAATATTATTGGAAACATTGATTGCTGCATTATTCCTAAATGAAATACAAATTTACGTGCTTTATCTTCTCTTGACAATGGTAGTCTTAAATTATACTTTTGAGCATACTTAATTTTACTGTAGTTTATTTTGGGTAAGTGGCTTTCACTTACACATAAATCACATCATTGTTCCTCCAGCCAGCCTCACTGGGAGGCATAAACTGGATATCATAAGATAGAGCTGTAAGTATTAGAAGATACTGTAATCAGAAGTGGAAGAAAACTTTTGCTGCTGTAGCAATCGGGTAGTAATCTCCTAGTTGAGAATATTCTGACAATACATTTTCATGCTTAGCACTCAGAAATATGGTTATTCATATCCCTCCAGTTAATCACTTGATAGAAGTTACATTGATAGTTAGCCTATTCCATGTGTAACAAACTGCAAAATGTTACCTTTTTGCTGCTGCCCAGGATCCAGAGTTAAAATTTGGTATAAAAATGCCACAGGAAGTGACTGATCTTTCAATCAAAGGACAAGACAGTTTTTTGGCAGCAGGAGGTTGATTCTGGATGATCATGTGTTAGTTATACCAGGGACTTAAGAATTGCCAGTCAGCCAAATAAGCAAATAAATAAATAAAAATTGTCATTATTAAATCATATTCAGGCACTTGACTTAGGTTTTATAAAATATGAGGTGGAGAATAAAAAGCAAAGTCATTGTGAAAGGCTTATATGTGCCTTGGTGAAGAGAGGAAAATTAAGAAGAGCATTTGTGTGTAATACCAACAGAAAGTAGAGTTAACATACATAGTTAATCCCAAGAGCTACTCCACGTTTTATGCAGCAGCAGTTCTGTAGGAATCAGGCAAACAAAAGTGGCATAACTGCTTTGGTGGTAAGTTTTAATGTCCCACAGATTTTTCTCAAGAAATGGAAGTAGCATCGTTGTCGTTTAGAAAGCTCTGTGATCTTTGACTGCTATAGTAATAAAACATGGAGTCTAGTGCCTCTGCAGATCTGATAAGGAGGAAAAAAAAAAAGGAATGGATACTTTGATGCATGCAGCGTGGTGTCAGAAAAGACATAACATATATATACAACCTTAGAGTTTGCAACCTCCATTTCTGTCTTTTTGGCAGATTTAGAAGGTAGACTGTACACTCCCTGATTATATTTTTTCAAGCTCCCTGATTTGTGTATATTTAATAGCCCACTAGTATCAGAAGGTTATCAAACCTAATGTTGTACTTATTTTTTTTCTTGCCCTTGGAGTCATAAATTGGGGATGCAAGATGGGGAGAGCAAATGAATCAGGCTTTCTGCAATCTGAAAGAACGTTGCCTACTGTCCATTTGTACTCTGAGGCGAAAACGTTCCCCCACCAGACAGAGTCTAATCTCCATGGTCTATTGAGCAGATAAATCCATCAAACAGTTTTTCTTTATTTATTGGGAAAGATGCTAAATATTTCTGATTTAAATCTGTACTCTAAATCTGTATGCCGATTCTGATATGCCTAGAATAGGTGTAATCCATGGAATACATTAGCACAAAGCAGACAACATAGCTTGTCAATCACACTGATATGCATGTTAATCACTGCTTTCCTAGATTCCTTGTCATCCACAAGAAATGCCTTGATGGCATTGGGACCAGCGGCATCAACACCAGTACAACATGCAACTCAACATGCTGTCAAAAACCCTTCTCATCTTCCTGCAGCTCTTGCTCCAAACACTCCTTCCCCTTTCCCCCACACAACAAGATCCTGATGTGAGATCACAGGACAAGACCAGGCATCTGCGCATCAGGTCAAGAGGAGATGTAGGAGAGGCATCAGGTATGAACATCCCTCCTGCAATAAATGCCCCTTTCTATAACTGACATTTTTATGTGCCACGTTCATCATAGACAGATTATCTTCCGTGACTGAACAGAGTCAAGGAATACCTGAACTGTGTCTGAGAGCTGGCCGGCTCCACCAGGAAAGCAACTCCAGGGTACAGACCTTGCACTTCTTTACTTTGAGTGAAGGCTGAATGCAGCACTTAATGTGATGGTATGGAGCGGGTGTCCCCGTCCCACTGGCACGGAGATGAACGGGGACCAGATTGCAACCAGAGACTGATGTGTCACAGTGGGGCACAAGGTGCAGTTGCCTTCTGCTCTGCTTCGCAATTGCTTTAAATGCCCTTGTAATCATCCACTCCACAGGACTCTTTCACTTCTGTTGACTACTACATTTCCTTGCTTCCTTCCTTTCTCCAAAATAAGCCTTCAAATCCATCTGTAGGCTAGTGAAAGAACATCAGCTTTATCCTTTGAAAAAAAAATACAGGAGGTGTCACTTGAATATCTTTCCTTATTTAATCAGATACAGTAATGCAACAGCATTAACTCAGTGAAGCATAATTTAACAATAACTTACAATCTGCAGTGATTTTGATCCAGCTGTCTGAAAATACTTTAAAACATTAATACATTAAATTTAACACTGTCTCTCTTTAGAAGTAGGTAGGCATTATAGCCTTAATTTTACAGATGAGAAAACACAGGCGCAGAGAATTTAAATGCCTTGCCCAAGGTCAAATGAGAGATTCCCGTTAGAATTTAAGAAACTGGGAAGAGGAAGGAACAGTGTGTTTCCATTAGCACCGCAGCAGCCTGTCCAGCTGCTAGCTTTTTATGGAGCAAAATCTGTGCATCAGTGAAATCCACATATGTTACCAAATATATTTCTTTATCTTCATAGGTGTAACAAGACAGTAGTATAAATGACTTCATAATCGGCAACACACTTTTAGATTGAGGGAGTGCATCAGAGTGAGTAGACCAAAGATGACATTATGACAAGCAAGTTTCTTCTTTTTTTTTCAGTTTCATACCGTAATCATCTATAGCATTATTATTTTTTCTTGATTTCATGATTATTGTTTTAGAGAAATAAATGCACTAAACAAATAAGTGTGTAACTCTTGCAGTGGCTGACACAAGTTAGTACCAGTCTGGACTGCTGCCTCTGGAGATGTATACAAAAAACATTTCCTGGGCATTCCTGCCATGCTGTTAAAGGAAAAGCAAACCATAGGGAGGTACAAAGTTGAGACAAAAGCTCAATTACAGAAGGCTGTCTGGGGGTTTGTCTTAAGAAAGAAGAAGACCTGGAGCGCTGTTAGGAGCTGCTTTGCAAGAACAGGAGCCTCTGAGATGTACCTGGGTGGGTCTGGAAATATTAGCCAGAATAGAGAATGTGTAAATTGATGTTTTCTTTAGAGCTTTCCATAGCAAGTTTGATTAAGCACAACGGTCAAGGAACAGCCATGTCATGTGTCTTATGATTTAAAAGAGCCCAAAGAAGAGTTTCACCATGGTATTTAGAAGTAGTCTTGTTGGGTCTGTGTACTGATGTAATTCCTAGTTTTCTGAAGAAGCCTGGTAACAACATCAGAGGGTGTGAGCAGACAAGTGACCTGCCCAAGTAGCTAAATCACAGCGGAGGCAAATTGTCACACAGCCAAGAAGGCAGAACGTGGACCAAAAATTTATGGCAGTCTCAGGATAATAGGTAATAAATGATCCTTGTCTCTATCTTGCCTATTTCTCTTCTTACAGTATCTCTTAGCTCCGTGTCTTGCAGCATGTTGGGATGGTTCTGACTATGGCCACTATGGCAGATACAAGAATGGGGTTTGAGCCACTTTACTCTGTAGGCCTAAGTGCTTTTCTTCAGAAGACGAAGACAGTTTCCATTCAAAGCCAGTCTATAAATAAAGTTTATTTTACAGTAGTGAGGACCGAAAACAAAGATTTTGATTTTAGTGTGTTTTAGGGTGATGTATAAACAAAATGTCTTATATGATCCTCAAAGCTGAAGTCAGTTTTCCATTTCATTCATGCTACATTCTCCCCATTGCATAGGATAGAGCATGTATGTGTAATCTAACTTCTGTTCTCCCTGGGGCCAAACAAATGATGTTGTCCTAAAGAGATTTTCTTTATGGTACTGGAAAATCACTTTCTTCTTTTCAGCTGTTCCATCTTGTTACATGGATGCATATATCCTAGAAGCACTTATAAATTTCTGATTTTCCTCCCCTCCTTTTCCTGTAATCAGTTGCTGCCAGCCACTTCAGTAAGTGTGTATTGGCTTGTTGTCAATTTGCCCAGCTTAATCTATGTAAATACATATAAATGCTTTTATCTCTACTTGTTTTCCCTTCCCACTTAATTTCTTCTGAGATTCTCTGCATCTACTCTGATTTTTGTTGCATGCATCTCTGTTCCCAAGTTTTGAATAGATACATGCACTCATCCTGTAAATCTTTGCTGCTACCTGATACATGCAAATTCCATATACCTTTCAAGCAGTGCCTGTCCCATTCATTTGCCCTAGTAGAGAGATTTTAGATCTTTTTAGGAATCATGAGCAAACCCCTTTGCCAAGCAGAAAAATCCTGCAAGACTGACTTTTCCCTTCTTTGTGGAGGTGAGGACCACAATGACATCATACTCAAATAGAAAATATGGTCTGACTGCGTATGTGGCACAGCTCTTGCTTCCTAGCTGTGAGTAACAAACTCCCAGCTCCTCAAACCAAAATGCAAAGGTTCTGTTTCTGTCCAGAAAAGTCCAGGCAGTGGGCTAGCAGAGGTGGGGGAGCTGGAGGGGAGTGATGATCCCAAGTTAGGACCTAGGGTAAGTTTCTAGTTACTATTTGCTCCTCTTTTGCTTAGTCTCCCATTTGTTGGTCTATTATATGATGCTCCACAAATGTACTTTTTTTCACAGTCCTTCCCATTGTTCTTAGTTGTGAACAAATACCTGAGGCCAGGGCCTCCTTCCCTGAGCTGTTATTCCTTCTCAGCCCTAAATCTCTGGCAGAACAGGAGAAATGGGATATCTTCTTCTCTGTCCATGTAGCTAATGAATACTCCGTCCCAAACAAAACTTATCCAAGGGGCTGCTTTGTGTTGCTGCTTCTAACCAGTAGTTGATAGTATCTTGGACTTAAGAGTGGAATGTGTCCTTGTGGTGTCATTGGGGAACGTGCAGTGAAAAACACTGGTTAAAACAAAGCAAAATGAAAACCTGCTGTAGCCAGCAAGAAAGAAAAAACAGCTCACCTATGCCTTGCCTCTTGCCTCGTTGAAAGAGGCAACTGTGTGCTTCCTGCTCAAGGTTTGTGTTTTATGTAGACCAATTCATGACGTGAGTGTGATTCATATGCTGTGCTAGTTGATGATGGAGGAACTGAAGCCCCAGGCTCAAGGTGGGTTTTTTTTTGAGGTGAAACTGCAAATGATTTTTTATAATCTGATCTGCATAGATTGTCTTAATCTCTTGATTTTTATGTACTGATCTACACAACAGAAAACACTTTTTTCTCAGGGTCTAACTCTATGTCACCTTTTGGAATTGTACATCTCCATAGAAATGGCTTTTATCAGGGAAAGTGTTATGCTAATGAAAAATGGAGGTTTCTGGATAGCTGCTCAGAAGATCTGAGTGTGACTTTACTTATAACACTAAAGTAATGGGCAGAAATTAGGTATGGCAGCCAGAGGTTTATGCAGAGGCATTTGCTGTATTACTCTCAGGAACATTTTTGTCATGTATAATGCACTTATTGGTGTATTGTCTTCTCACTAATATATTTATATGTCAGAATATATAATAATAATATGGTATTTATCACATATATGCTACATTGTAGCATTCATTATAAAAGAAAAGAATGTTTATATAAAATAATAGTGTCGGAGATGGCTTCAGACCTTAAAACATCTTTAACGAACCAGTTTAGAGTATTTTTTCTTTCTGGATGTGTATGTGTATTAACAGAAAGATGGCTCAAAGGTGGCTATGATTCTATTTTTAACCAGAACTAGGTTTCCTTTTGTATGTCGTTGTAAGGCTGTAGTTTGAAGCAGGTATCAAAAATGTTGTAATTTTAAAGGCAAATTTTAGAGGACCAAAATTGGAATTTATTTTCCACTAAGGAAACTCCTATGATTTCTTGGTAATTCGGAGATGAACTGAGGATGGAAGGAGAACAGGAAGGACATGGATAATCACTTGGTTATCAGAAAAGAACTATTGTCCAGAACAAAAACTCTGGAAAATAGAAGACAAGTCTGACAGTATCAGTAGTGTCAAAAAGTGTCTGCTTCGTTATGCCCTCTTAAAATTAAAATCTTTCCAGGAACACTTAACGCTTACTTCTGCCCTTGGGGGCAGTAGGGTCCTCCTTTGGAGTTTTCTCGTTCAACTTCCTTCAGGTCTTTTTTGGAGACTAAACTTGGATGTTTCAGCACTAGAGGTATAAACTCACTGAGTTGCTGTAGGAACAATTACATCAGTAGGTTGCAGTGCTGAGCTCTTGCACCAATTCGTCCGCCAGCAACAGAAAACTTGTCCATTATCTTTCTATTTTAGGAATGTCCAGGATGTCTTTTTTTTGAGAGTGTAGTTTTTGATTTTGATCTGAGAATATTGTCTGAGCAGTTCAGCGTGGTTTTAAAATTGAAGTGTTTTCAGTCAAGCCCTTTGCCAAAGGGAAACATTTTCCCTTTGCTTTCTACTGTTTTGGGAGGAATTTCAGTGCAAGCAAGGTGTACCATGGGCAGAGGTTGTCCTTTCCACAGTAGTTGCTTGCTGGCTGTTGGCTGGACTGCACAGACCTAAGTCTGAACACACAGATGATATGGAATTAAAGCTGGTTTTCAATTTTTTTCTCAGCCTACTCTTTTGGTTTAATGCAAACTTAATTTTAATGCGTGTTTAAGAAAGGCAAATTCTTTTGCATGTGGAAATGATAATAAAAATTAGAACAAAGGTTTTGGAGGAATATGGAAGAGTGTTTTGGCAGATATTGTAGCATACACAGGCTGCCCAGGGAGGTGGTTGATTCACCTTCCCTGGAGGGGTTTAAGGCACAGGTGGACGAGGTGCTAAGGGGCATGGGTTAGTGTTTGATGGGAATGGTTGGACTCGATGATCCCATGGGTCTCTTCCAACCTGGTTATTCTATGATGCTATGATTCTGTAATGAGACTCCACAGTCCTATGCTCTCCTCTCAAGGCACAAGTTATTTAACGACAATAACAATCCTTGTACAGATTTTTTTTTAATTGATCTGTTAATAACAATTTCATTAAATGTTACCAGATTCAGGCATAATTTTGTATTTGCAGAGGCTGTGGAAGTCATTGTAACCTTTTTGCTTCAAGATGGATGATTTAAAATAGAAAGCTAGCATGTTTGCTCCGGCAATAAGAAATATGAAATTACATGTAATGTTTAACAATTAAGAGAGTAGTGTCACAAAAGTAAACAATAGTAATTTCAAATGCAGTAGGGAATGTGGCGATCCAAAGCACTCCCCTCTGCTTGCAGAAAGACTGATGACCCTCAATAGGAAAACAAATAAAAAGAATTTTGTATGAAGGAATTTGTTCCACATCACCATTTCTTACTTTTCCCCTGACAAGTTCTTTGAAGATGCCTATTTTAGTGGCTGTTGAAAATCTATTGAAGATCTGGAAGATAATCAGCATTAACAAACTTGCCTCCTCTATACTTTTGTAGGATTGTCAAATAAAATCTTAATTTGCCACAGGCACTGTATGTTTATTAAAAGTGACATTTCCCCATTTTCCTCCAAGCAGATGGCTCACATGCAAAGAAAACTAAGTTAGAGAACAAAGACTTTATGCAATGCCTTAATGCTCCTCAATTGCAATATTCCTGAATTTTCTCAAAGTGAAGACCTGAAACAGATTCTTCCAGTTGCTATCAATGTGGCATAAGGTTTTAATTAAACCATTTACAACATGAGCTCTCTGCATAGTTCTTGGATAACTAGTTTTCAGATCAAGCATTTCATTTGTGTGTGTATGTGTAGTTGTATACATAAACATACACATACTTACAAACTTGCCACGTGCTTCACACTATTTTTTCCCTCAAAAGCCGCATTTGCTAACTGTAGAATGGGTTAAGTTTATGTTATAGCCTATTTCTGTCTTTTATTATTAAGTCCAGATGTAATGTATATTAAGCTTGATAATTTTATCCTGGACATTTTACTTTACAAATTTAATTTAATAGAGATAGGCTTTTTTTGAGCTACACTACATTAAGTCTTATGCATGCACAAGAGGAATTAGTGAGATTAGAGTCTGTGAGCGCTCTGCAGGGGATTCAAAATACAGCAATAATCTGGGTCACAATACTTTATAAAGTCAATAGTGGTAAGAATTTTTAGCATAAATTTAAGCTGATGCATCATTCCAGCAAGCAAAACTTTTTGGACTTCTGACCCAGCAAGTATCACTGGCTGGTCATAAATGTTTGGTTAACATCTGCTTCGGGAAAATCCATTCATCTGTCTGGGAAGAGTTTGCCAGAAGTGCATATAGCCAGATTAGCCTCTTACATGGATGGCTAAGTGTAAACAAGGGACTTAATGCTAGCCTGTAGGTCATGCATCAGAGCTGAGAGCTTCAAATACAAGACCTTAATTTCTTTGCCTTTTTCCTAATCATGTCGCGCACGCTCAGGTGCATATGTATGAGGAATATTGGGGGTATTGATAATTAGTTTTTTCTTTGGATATATTTAAGTGAATAAGAGCAAAATTGATCAGAAAGTTTAATTTTTTGGTAAAACCGTGAGTAGTGCATTACCTCTTTGCAGAATCAAGAGCTTGCTCTTTTGGTTTTCATACATTCATTTGAAATGGTTTATTTGCTTCAAAAGGATTAATCTTAATAGCTTTAAAAATGAAAGCCTAAAACTAGCAGGAATTGTTGGCTTAGAACCTACAACAGGGAATTAGTGGCTTCCCACTCACCGCTAATGAGTGGATTTTTTTAAGCTCTGTTTATTTATGAGCACTGTTGAATACAAATTCTTTTTAAACAAGTTATTTTAGGGAACCTGCTCTGTTTGACTTTTAAAAATATTCAACAACTCTATTAACAAAACGCCGTTTGCCCATGTGTCAGCGTAACTTTGCCTCACATTAAAAAAGAAAATGCATCGTATTTAACGAAGAAAATATCTAGGTTATTAGTAACTATAGACTTATGAAAAGTTACCTCCAAAAATGAATCTTCCCATAGCACCAGGTACTTTTTGGGCAACCTAAGATATAAAGACATACTATCATGCACTGTCATTCTGTATTCTATATACTATGTAAAAATTCCAGAAAATTCTTATTTAAGATGGTCACTAGAGTGATTTGCTATTATTGAAGACCACATGCCTTATGAATATTAGGGTGGAAAAAAATATTGAGTTACATGGGAAAGCATAAGTGTTCCTGTGTAGAAGCTTTGCCCAATTCACCTGTGTTATTCCTTTTTCATACTGGCAAAAATAAAAGAACTTTGGAAAGAGTAAAATTAGTGTAACAGTGGAGTGAATCAGATCCTATGTTTTAATGTATGAGGACAGAAGTAATAAAATTTTTGTTTCTTGGCTTTTGGGAGTTGACCAGTAACACTTCTACTGTAAGGTTTTCTTCTAGATTTCCTATTTTGAATACACGATGTGTGTGACAAAACTATTTAGCAAAGCTTAAGAGAATTCTTTTGTTCTTTCTCAAGCAAAGATTTTGTTTTAAAATTTCATTTTTCATCACTGCTCTGAAATTAAATTTTATTTTTCTTGTGACGTTTTCATCTTTTCAGCTTCATGCTTTTTCACCTCTTCATGTTTTTCTGCATTTATTTTGGATAAGGATGTTCCTTTCTACCATTTTCATTCTGGTGCTCTAGTACTGGTGTGTGCTGTTTCTGCTATGCAGTATGCTCTGATGAGTGTTTCTGAGTAGCTCTGGTCAACGTGGACATTCCAGGTTATCACAGGAGTCAGAGCAGCCGTGTGAGTTGCAACTGGACTCAGTTAAGCTGAGCCCTAAGCAACCGGCCATTTTGCTTGCCCCTTTTATTGACACGCTCTGGTGATGGGTTGGAATTCTTAAATGAGGGCTTGCCTGCATTTTATTTCTTTCCATACCTAACAAGATGGCCAGAGCTCTGCAGTTCTGCTTCCAGTGAGAACTGCAGAGCTCTGGCCATCTGCTGCTTAGCAGGGGAGTGATCCTGGTGCTGGAACAACATACCAGAAAGGTCAACTCGTTTTTAGGTGCTCAAATTACTCCATTGACAAGTAGACCTATAATTGTCTTCTTCTGCCATAACAAATTAAAACTCAGTTACAGTGGGTAATGATTTGCTCCATTATCTATAAGATTAGGTTACTGCATTCTCATTCTGTACTAGAATTGCCCATCAGATTAACTTGGGGAAAAAACTTACACAGTGATAAAATGCAGCATTAAGTGGATTTTACTCCAGCTCCTGCATAATCCATGTAAATATCTCATTTTACATTTCTGAAGTGATGTATACAATAAAAAAGGATGCCTGTTGGTATTTTTGCAAAAATATCTATACATATGCATAAAGAGAAGAGCTGATTGTTGTTCA